>NC_047107.1:130332435-130432435 GCF_902500255.1 Thalassophryne amazonica
TGCACTCGGGGTCACCACAGCAAATCCAAGGTGGATCTACATGTTGAATTGGCACAGGTTTTAATGCCCTTCCTGACACAACTCCACATTACATGGAGAAATGTGGCAGGGGTGGGATTTGAACCCAGAACCTTCTGCACTGAAACCAAGCACATTAACCACTTGGCCACCACCCGTGCATACCATCCTAATTAAAGTTAGACACAATCCAACCACTAGGGGCAGTGTGCAGCCACAGTCCAGCGCCTGGTGACCGACTACAGATGTAGAGACGCTGCCTTGGTCAGGGACAGACCTTAAATAAGCATTTTTATTTTTTGGCTTGTGGGAGCAAACCAGAGTGCCCGGAGAAAAATACAAAAATGCAGTCTTTACCCAGCTCTGGATGAGGAGGTCTGGGACAAAAACAAGTGAGGAAGGGCTCCACCAAAAATGCAGTTTTTACTCAACTCTGGGTCAGGAGTACAAACAAATAACAAAAGACAAGCAGGAGTGCAACATCAAGGATTAAATACTCGCAACTGGAACTGGGATGACAGATGTCAAAGGAGACATGCAACATGTGACATACAATGGACATGCTAGGAGCACAAACCCAGGTGCAACTCCGATGTGACGGAGGATGACTGAAGTTTAAATAAAAGTTGGAGTAGAGAGGCTATATGAGTGAGAAGGGAGGCTAACTCAAGGGAAACATGGCCTGAGCAGTAAGAGGTGATGGTCTAGTGCAGTGATTCTCAACCGGGGTGCCGCGGCACCCTAGGGTGCCGTGATCGATCGTCAGGGGTGCCGTGGGTATTTTTCATATTCGCAATTACCATGAATTATTTATTTTATCCATAAAGCATAAAACGACTCAGCCTCGCGTGCTGCAGCCTCGCTCTCGTCTTAAGGCGGGACAATAACAAGGAGGCTGACGGCCGATTAAAACAGTGTCGTCTCCTTCAAAAGCCGTCTAAAATGCGGAGCTGTTGGTGTGTGTGTCAGTGCCTGTGTGTGTGCGCGCGCGCGGAGTTAACAGGCTGCAGACTGTGAGGGAGGGGCTGGCTGAGGGAGATTCCTGAATGCAGGCGCAACACGTTCAGTGCGCAGCGAGCGTGGAGCAGAGAGAGGATTGTAACCCAAGTGAACGTTAACAAAACGGAAACATGAAGCTGCCTTTACTTCTCTCTGAACTTTCTCTAAAGGTGTGATTCTGTCGTTACCGTCCTGTATGCTGAATTTATGAGACCATGAGATGAAATAAATGGTCAAATATCTTTAAAAACATATTTAAAAAATGAGAATATATGAATGAACTGAGATACAAAAAAAAAAACAACAATGTTCAGACGCAGAGATCACAAAAAGCAGGTGAGAACTCTGAACTTTAACAGCTGTTATTTTCCAAAGGTATTTATTTGTTCAGTCTTTGAGCTTAATGCAGTGTTTAAGCACAAAACGTGACTGATGAGGAGAAACAATTTCAGAAATGCAACAGAAACAACCACAAATCAGAAAAAGTTGGGACTGTATGTAAAATGAAGATAAAAATAAAAATGTTGCACTATTCCCAGTTTCTCCACTCACAGAAACCAAACGTTCTTCCAGAGTTGTGTAATTATACTACAATAGTAGAATATAAAGATGGAAAAAATAAATAAATAAATAGACAATATATTCGTCAATCACAATTATTTGTCTGACAATTAATCGTCTCCAGAAATTCCTAATCGTGACAGCCCTACTTGAGATCAGAGCGCAAAATGCTTGAGGATTTTCGAAATGCGATGTTTTCTGTATCGATTTTCTATTGCGATAATTGGGTTCTGCGCAAAACCAGAGGTAATAGAATTATATTATTATTTTAGTTGGTGGTGTGCCGCAGGATTTTGTAAATATAAAAAGGGTGCCGCGACTCAAAAAAGGTTGAAAATCACTGGTCTAGTGGTTAAAGTGTTGTGCTTGAGATCAGACGATCCTCGGTTCAAATCCCAGCCTGACCAGAAAATCACTAAGGGCAAGGTCTTTAATCCCCTAGGTGCTCCTGGTGTGTAGTGAGCGCCTTGTATGGCAGCAGCCTGACATCGGGGTGAATGTGAGGCATTGAGTCCATTTAATAGTCTTTACAAAAACAAGTGAGGAAGTGTTGCAGAGGACTACAAACAAATAACAAAAGACAAGCAGGACTAGAACTAAATACTCACAACTGGAACTGGGATGACAGCTGACTGAGGAGACATGCAAGGAGCACAAACCCAGGTGTGACCTCAATACTGAACTAAGTGCTGACAGGTGTAATAAATCAAGGGGAAACACGATGTGCGTGAGGGGCGGGGCCCTCACATGACAGCTGTCAAAAAGCTGTGCTGGCTGTGAGACAATGAGCGTGAACCAGGAGCCAACAAATGAAAGTCTAACATCTATCAGGATGCTTAGCAACAGTGCAGCGCAACATATAACTGACCACGGGGACTGGGGCCCCCAACATGGTGGAACAGACAGGCAGACCTGGAAGCCAGGAAGAGATAAGCACAGGGACAAACCCACGTGCACATGCAAACAGGAGTACAGGTGTCCTGCACTTCTTTCTCACACACACACACACACACACACACACACACACACACACACACACACACACACACACACACACACACACACACACACACACACACACACACACACACACACACACACAACAGGAAGGAGGAACAGAGGTGACCCTGGGGAGACAGGACAGGAGACCAACACACAAAATGACACAGAGACCACTGAAAAAATCCGGCTGCAGACAGAACTCCAACAGATTCATGTCTTTCATGAATGTAACATGTTATTATTGTAGTCTTCAATGATCCAGAATGTGGCTGTTTGGGTTTTCACCAGAACTAGGATATTCAGTCATGTTACTCCGGTTCGTCTCCTTTCACTGGTTCATTGTTTAGGTGACAGTACGTTTCAAGGTTTTGGTGCAAACATATAAAAGTATAAATGGTTCTGTGACCTCTTATCTTGTATAACTTGTTCGGCCTTACGTGCCGCCCTGAGACCACAGGTCAACAGGCTACAAAGTCTTTACCTACTGAGCGTGTATTTTGTGGAAAAGTCTTCTTGGTAACACTGGACAAATTCACTGGAAGTTGTTAAACTCACCTGTGTGACGTTTTCAATTTGCAAATTTCCTAATTAATCTATTTGAACATAGTGCAGTTATGCTCAATTTTGTTTTTTCCCTCAGTTCTTGACTTCTTGATTGTTTTCATGTTTGTTTGTTTGTTGATGTAATTTTGAGAATCTCTGGGTTTCTTGATGTTTTTATGGTAAAGCACTTTCAACTATCTGATTTGACTTTACTATAGAAACAAAGTTATTCATTCATTTATTATAGACGACTGCAGATCTGAATCCATACATGTTCACAATGAGTTCTCTAATACACTAAAGTTACTAGTTATGGAGCTCCACAGGGATGTGTGCTGGGAAAACTGTTGCTGACATTACATCTGCTTCCTTGTTTTTCAGAAAAAAAAACTTTCATTGTTTTTTTTAGAAGGAAAAAGGAGAATGAGATGAAAACCTTCAACCTCCTGTCCTCTCAAACACACTCTGTCGTGGGGTTTCTGGAACTGTGTGGTCTGGATTAGTACTTATGATCCACACAGAGCTCTAAAATTGAAGCTCTGTGAGGTTCTAAAATTATTAATTTCATTGTAAATGTGAAAAAAAAAAAATCAACAAAAAAACAATAAGCTTGAAGTTAAAAAAAAGAAAAGCCATTTGATGTGTGCAACATCAGTAACTAATGAAGGTGGACACGCTGAGAGTGCAGGTGGTACCAACCGTTTGAAGAGGGGCCCGGTCCTCCAGATGTTGGTGTTCCCCACGCAGCCTCGCGGTGGCTCCGTGATGTTCTCCTTCTCAAACAGCTCCTGCAATGACTGCGCCACCACGGCGACCGCGTCAGAGATGTGGGCCGACTCGTTTTTACCGTTTATCAGCTGGAGGCCCAACAGACCTGCGACACACACACACGCATGCACACACACACACGCACGCACACACACACACACACACACACGCACGCACACACATTGGAGTGTTAAATAGGCTGCAGACTGAACAATGTCCTCATTCACACAGGAATTATAATTAAAATATCAAGTGCATGCTGTAAAATTAACTTTAAAAAGTATTTAAAGGTGGTCTGAGATACACACACACACACACACACACACACACACACACACACGGGCTTCGGGCTTCAGGCTTCAGGTCAGTGTAATACCAAACTGCATGCTGGGAGTTGAAACGGAAAAATGACAACTTTTTGTCTCTGTGGGACTGAGACAGCCACATGGGGACATTATGAATCGTGGTTTGTCTTTTCCTTCACCAGACACCAGTCACACTGTGGAGAAGTATCAACATTTGTCTTTACGCATAACTAGTCAACATCCTCGAGACAACACCACACTCGCGCTGTCATATTATCACGTACCACAGCAACACTCCCTCTGCGTGTGTCGTAATCTCGGCTTTCTGTTCCTTGTTTACAGAGTCAGTCCAGTGACTCGTGCATGTTGACTACACGAGTCCCACTCTGTGAAACATTGTTGCCCCTCCTTGTCTAATCGTACTCAGGTCCGGTTATGAGACCAATACTGGACATAAAACCACCTTTTCACTTACTCAGTGTCATCTCAGAATTCAAAGCTATAGTTCTCAACTCAGTGGTGGACTACAATAATAGTCTTGATTAGAATAAATGTATACAATTAAAAATTACTTGTACGCAAGTCCTCTTTAGACCGTGAGACCAGTTAATCACTAAGGGTCTTTGGGCAAGGTCCTTAATCCCCTAGTTGCTCCCGGTGTGTAGTGGGCGCCTTGCATGGCAGCGGCCTGACATCAAGGTGAATGTGAGGCATTGATGTGTAAAACACTTTGAGCATTTGATGCAGATGGAAAAGCGTTATATAAATGCAGTCCATTTACCTCTGTCTCACCTTTGCCTTGCCTCTGTCACACCTCATTTTGCCTCTGTCTCACCTTTGTTTTGCCTCGGTCTCACCTGTCTCACCTTGGTCTTGCCTCTGTCTCACCTCGATCTCACCTCTGCCTCACCTCAGTCTCAACTCTGTCTCATCTTGTTCTTGCCTCTGTCTCCCCTCGGTCTTGCCTCAGTCTCACCTTGATCTTGCCTCAGTCTTGCCTCGGTCTTACCTCAGTCTCACCTCGGTCTTGCCTCCTTCAATGACTCATATACCTTGGTCTTGACTCGGACATGATATAGGTTGTCTTGTCTCCATCCTAAGGCCCTCCCTATTACAAAAAGACAGTAGTGCCCACCCACATTGCACTGTGGCTGCAAGATAGTGCACAGCAGTGACTTTCCAGATCTGATCCCCCCAATAAACCAGGTTTAAAGACTAAAACACCTCTGACCAAGAACAAACAAAGGCACGTGGGAAAAGGGGGCACAAAAGGAGGACAGCTTTTGACCCAAGACACCAGTGCTTTTGTGTTTCATCCAGTGGTGGGAAATAATTTATAGGATATTTAGCAGTCTGATAATATAACATTAGTATGTCAAGACTAACAAAAATGTTCTGTGAAATCACATCAAATCTCATCACTGGGTACAGAAATAAACATTTCTTACTAGAACCAGGGGTTAAACCTGATTTACCCATACAGATTAATCAGCTATTTTAACTGTATCAATCGGGTTAATTTCCTCTAATGAAACATGATCGAGATGATGTCGCTGATTGAAACTAAAAGCTGATAATCTGTCAGATTTTAAAATCTCTCAGTGGCTTCACTTTCTTTTTAATCCTCATATTTCTACATCACCAAAACAGCATTAAAACTTGAGTCTGTAAAAATACTGATTATAACAAATAAACTGTATACATTAGCTCGCTAAGGAGAAGGACACAGTGTCAGTGCACACAAGAACTTGACAGAAGCACAACATTTTAAAAAGTTGACAGATAAAAATGAACCTGATCAGCAGCAATGAAATACTTTTAAAAAAAGGAACGCTAACAGTGCTAGTGGGTGGTTTCTGGTTAGATAAAGTTAAAGTACAAATGCAGATATTTTTTTCCACATGAGGTGACAAATGTCTGGTAAAGAAAAATAACATCAAAATCCATAATGTCAGCATATTGCTGAATATTTTCTTTTAAGGAAATCCTTTTGGAAAACTGGCCCGTGAAATTATTTCCATTTTTTCTTTCCAGATATGGGTAGAAAAAACCCAAGATCATTTGTAAAGTGTAAAGGGTCAAATCAGAGCATTTTAACCCCAAACCGATGCTTTATGAAAGGAAAAACCTGATTTTATAAAATTTTAAAGTGTGTGTCATCGTGTAGAGTCACGAGAGCTTTAAACATGTTATTTTACAGCATCTGGTTTACAGTCTGTGATTGCTGATCCTCGTTCTGTGGGAACAGCGTTGTCCAGAGATTGTCGTATTCAGTGTGGGCACTACGTAAAACAGACAGCAGGAGGCGCAAGCACAGTAGCTATAGATAGGTGACAAAGTAAAGGGAAAACCTGAGAAAGACAACTGTCCTCATCCATGAGTTCATGAAGGGTCACAGAACGTTGTCCATCGTATGCCACGGCCTTCACGGTCACCAGACCTCAACCTACCTGAACACCTACGCTCGATTTTGGACCGAGGAGTCTCTTGTGGAAAAGAGGAGTTCCATCCTTACAGCAGAGTTCCACAGAGTTGTAGAATTGCACTGAAGTGATTCTTGAGAAACGTCTTACGAAGATGCGCGGCACCAAAAACTCATGTTTAAGAGACACCACCACGCTGCTCATGAAGCAACAGCTGATGCTCAAAACACTGCTGCTGCCAAATGACTTGAGACAAAACAACCTCAAACTTTGACCTCAGTTTACACAAACGATTACAGGAATTATGGGAATGTTCCACATGGAAGCTTCTACTAAACTACTGCTAGTAACTACAACTGCTAATACTAGTGAAGTACTACTACTACTACATAGCAAAATCACCAGTGCGAAATTAAGTCTATATGTGTCTACGCCAGGGGTGCCCAGGTTCGGTCCTCGAGATCTACCTTCCTGACACTCTTAGTTGTCTCCCTGTTCTGACACACCTGAATCCAATTAAAGCCTACTAACGAGTCTTTAATTGGATTCAGGTGTGTCAAAGCAGGGAGACAACTAAGCGTGTCAGGAAGGTAGATCTCGAGGACCGAACTTGGGCACCCCTGGTCTACGCTTTTCAGTGTTAAATTAACACTTTTATAGTGTTATCATTTTCAGTGTTTATTTCAAATCAACACTGTTAAATTAACACTTAAGTGTTAATTTAACACAGAGTATTTTTCTGTGTAGTAACGACGACTACTGAAGTAGAGTAGCTTGAATCTTCGACTGGACTGGGTTTGCTTGATGCGAGGATGTTTCACTTCAAATTGTGACAAGAGTCAAGACAGAAATCAGACGACCAGAGCAAGAATTTTGGGCTGAGGAAGCTTCTGCGATTTGAAGCAAAACATCCTCGTGTCACGCAACCCAGTCCAGTTGAAGATTCAAGCTTCTCTACTATGGAAACCACCTGGACAACTGAGAGCCTACACAGAGACGACTACTAAAAAAAAAAATCCTGCATCACAATTTTCACTGAAAATGGTCATGTTTTTAGGGAGAAACTACGGGACGAACGTCACTAAATGTGACAGTTTTAGTCTAAAAATGATTTCCTATAAAGAACCTTTAAACTTCTCCAACAGAGTCAAAAGAATTGAGGATTTTTAGTTTTTCAGAGTGCAGTCTGTCCGCACACTGAAGAAAATTATATATATATTTTTAATCTGAAGGTTGGTGACAGAAACTGAGGCATCGGGAGCTGATCAGGATTCTGAAACAAAAAGTTACAGCAGCAGTTTGGCGGAACCAGATTACTCATCAGTCAGAGAACCAAAGCAGGATTCATGTCCAAAGCTGCACCTGAGATCAGGAACAGAGATCGTTTCTCAAAAAGCAATTTTACAGCTGATCAGTTTTGACTTTTCAGTCAGTGATACTCAGTTCAAATCCCCGCCTGACTGGAAAATCACTAAGAGCCCTTGGGCAAGGTCTTTAATCCCCTAGTTGCTCCCGGTGTGCAGTGAGTACTTTGTATGGCAGCAGCCTGACATCAGGGTGAATGTGAGGCATTATTGTAAAGCACTTTGAGTATCTGATGCAGATGGAAAAGTGTTATATAAATGCAGTCCATTTACCATTTACTCCAAGTGGAGGCCGCAGAGCCATGTACGAGGACTCGAGTCCACACTCGCACCGAGACGTCATGCTCTCATGAGCGCCACTAGCTTAGCTTATGGCAAGCTAAAAGTGGATGCTCTTGTTTTGGCTGAACAACCAACCAGTCTCTGGGTATTCTGTGTTAGTACGCGCCCGCGGCCGATGAATTCCTGTGCAAAAAGTAGTTCCCAGACCTGCAATGACAGTGTGTTTTCATGGGTCACAAAAACATCACGCTGAGCAGGATGCCGAGACATGTGTCGGCAAGGGGGCGTAGTCACCACTTTAATACCGGGCAACTCAGTGGCCAGCGCACAGTGACGATCAAAGAATCTTGTCAAGAAACAGCTGGAAGATGCCCAAAAGCTGTGGATGTTGGCAGTGCCACACCCAGAGGAAGAAGGGAGACAACATCTGCTTCCATAAGTAAGGAACGTGTTTGGATTATGACATGTTCAACTTCAGCTTCTGTACCTGGATTCTGCCTGGAATAAAATGTGACTCATGAATGATCATCCAATAAGGAACGGATTGAAACTGGAACAGATCAGATCTGTGTAACTTCCAACACTAAGATTTCGGAATGTGTAGGTGTCAGCGTAGGTTTAATACCTTTCTTAGATAATTTAATGCAATTTAATTTTACTGGCTCTATATCCAGGTCAGAACAGTATTTTAACACAGATTTTGCGAGCTTTTTTCTGTGTGTGTTCACTCACGTATCCGCACTGAAAATGCACATTAAATCATTCCACATCCGGACACCTCCTCAATATTTTTCCTGAATGTGAAAATGACACGTCGCACTCCATGAGGGAACATTCACGTTACGTAGGCAGCACTGCAACTGCGGACTCTAGTACTCAGATACAGCTCTATGGTGTAGGCTCTGGCCCCCTGGTGGGCTGTTAAAGTACTGCACATGGGCTGCGAGAGGCTATTAAAAAAATCTTTGATTTTTAAGTTTAAAATGACCCATTTAAAAAATATATATAATAAATAATAAAACAAAACAACAGTATTAAAACGATATTTTTGTTCATTTATCGATAAGTGATTGTGATTAAAGTTTTCAAAGCTGGCGTTGTCCCACTCAGCTCGTGTTTTCCCTCCACTGTTCACATTTTACGCACCGACAGCACACACCATCACACTAACAGGACGTGCACTCTGATCTCATCAGATCAGGATCTGAAGCGGTTCCAGACATGTGGACCTGGTCTGTCTGGGGTCCTGCACCGGGGAACGGATCACGAGAAACAACGTGACCGCGAGATCCAACGAGAACCTCAGACCATCAAATATGGTTAATACCAATATGGTGGATGTTAATGCATGACCCTTGACCTAAGATGTAGGTGCCACACGGTTCTCTGACTGACTGAGGAATCCCGGGTCAGCCCGCCCCCTGCCCCTGCAGAGCACAAGGATGCAGATCTTCTACTGACCACCAGGACAAAGTGTCAAGCAGGAACCAGAAAGCAGCGGCGGCACCTTACCAGTCTGAAATACCTTCACAGTTACCGTGGCAACACTAAATGATCCCAAACCCACCCCAACTTACTGCCGCACGCCCGCCCTCGGCCACTCCCCCTCCCCCTGAATAAAAGCATGTTATTGGCTGGTGTAGTGAGAGAACGGGTGGACGAGACACACTATAATGAAACAAACACAAAGATGTTAGACACGTTTAAAGCCACAAACAGTTACAACCAGCGAGAAGAGCGGCGGCTAGCGAGCTTTAGAGACCCGGGAGGCGGGGCCAAAGCTTCAGCCGGCCACACGGCAGAACGCCGTCATCACACCAAGGTCATGACCAGAGAGACAGAAAACAAGAGAGAAGGAGAGAGAGAGAGAGAGAGAGAGGATAGAGAGACAGAACGAGAGAGAGGAGGGACAGAACGAGAGAGAGAGGAGGATAGAGAGACAGAACGAGAGAGAGAGAGGACAGACAGAATGAGAGAGAGAGAGAAGGATAGAGAGATAGAACGAGAGAGTGAGGAGAGAAAGAACGAGAGAGAGAGAGAGAAGGATAGAGAGACAGAACGAGAGAAAGAGAGAGAGAGAAAAGAACGAGAGAGAGAGAGAGAAGGATAGAGAGACAGAACGAGAGAGAGAGAGAGAAGGATAGAGAGAAAGGACAGAGAGACAGAATGAGAGAGAGAAGGATAGAGAGACAGAACGAGAAAGAGGAGGAGACAGAACGAGAGAGAGAGAAGGATAGAGAGATAGAACGAGAGAGAGAGGAGAGACAGAACGAGAGAGAGAGAGAAGGACAGAACAGAATGAGAGAGAGAAGGATAGAGAGACAGAATGAGAGAGAGGAGGGACAGAACAAGAGAGAGAGAAGGATAGAGAGACAGAATGAGAAAGAGAGGAAAGAGAGAGACAGAACGAGAGAGAGAGAGAGAGAGACGGAACGAGAGAGAGAGGAGAGACAGAATGAGAGAGAGAGAGACAGAATGAGAGAGAGAGGAGAGACAGAACAAGAGAGAGAGGAGAGAGAGACAAGAGACAGACTGAGAGAGAGAGAAGGATAGAGAGACAGAATGAGAGAGAAAGAGGAGAGACAGAACGAGAGAGAGAGGAGAGACAGAACGAGAGAGAGAAGGATAGAGAGATAGAACGAGAGAGAGAGAGGAGAGACAGAACGAGAGAGAGAAGGATAGAGAGATAGAACGAGAGAGAGAGAGGAGAGACAGAACGAGAGAGAGAAGGATAGAGACAGAACGAGAGAGAGAGGAGAGACAGAACGAGAGAGAGAGGAGAGACAGAACGAGAGAGAGAGAGAAGGATAGAGAGACAGAATGAGAGAGAGACAGAACGAGAGAGAGAAGTACAGAGAGACAGAATGAGAGAGAGAGGAGAGACAGAACGAGAGAGAGAGAGAAGGATAGAGAGACATGACGAGAGGAAGAAGGACAGAGAGACAGAATGAGAGAGAGAGAAGAGACAGAATGAGAGAGAGAGAGAGAGAAGGATAGAGAGACAGAACGAGGAGAGAGAGGAGAGACAGAATGAGAGAGAGAGAAGGACAGAGAGACAGAATGAGAGAGAGGAGAGACAGAACGAGAGAGAGGACAGAGAGACAGAATGAGAGAGAGAGAGAAGGATAGAGAGACAGAATGAGAGAGAAGAGACAGAACGAGAGAGAGAGGACAGACAGAATGAGAGAGAGGGAGAAGGATAGAGACAGAACAAGAGAGAGAGAAGAGACAGAATGAGAGAAAGAGAAGAAACAGAACGAGAGAGAGAGAAGGATGGAGAGACAGAATGAGAGAGAGGAGAGAGACAGAACGAGAGAGAGAAGAGACAGAATGAGAGAGAGAGAAGGATAGAGAGATAGAACGAGAGAGAGAGAGGAGAGACAGAACGAGAGAGAGAGAAGGATAGAGACAGAATGAGAGAGAGGAGAGACAGAACGAGAGAGAGAGAGGAGAGACAGAACGAGAGAGAGAGAGAAGGATAGAGAGACAGAATGAGAGAGAGAAAGGATAGAGAGACAGAACAAGAGAGAGAGGAGAGACAGAACGAGAGAGAGAGGAGAGACAGAACGAGAGAGAGAGAGAAGGATAGAGAGACAGAATGAGAGAGAGAGGATAGAGAGACTGAATGAGAGAGAGAGGAGACAGAACGAGAGAAAGAAGAAACAGAACGAGAGAGAGAGAGAAGGATAGACAGACAGAATGAGAGAGAGGAGAGACTGAATGAGAGAGAGAGAGGATAGAGAGACAGAATGAGAAAGAGAGAAGGATAGAGAGACTGAATGAGAGACAGAGAAGGATAGAGAGACAGAATGAGAGAGAGAGAGAGAGGGAGAGACAGAGAGAGAGTTAGAAGGTGGCGCTGTTTCTATCCCCACCTTTTTTGTTGGTTGGTTTTTTAATATGTCAACAATCAAGAAGCCTCAATAGATCAACCTTGGTGGGAATTTTATTTTGGTAGATACATCAAGGTCATTAGATTTTGTGCTAGTTTGGTCAAAGGTCAATGAAAATACCCCTCCCTCAACCAAAACAAGCCTCCTTTCACACACACACACACACACACACACACACACACACACACACACACACACACACACACACACACACACACACACACACACACACACACACACACACAAATATAAAATATAAAGTGGCCTTTTATTGTGGCCAGCCTAAGGCACACCTGTGCAATTATCATGCTGTCTAATCAGCATCTTGATATGGATTATCTCAGCAAGGGAGAAGTGCTCACTAACACAGATTTAGACAGATTTGTAAACACTAATTGAGAGAAATAATAAATAATGTATATATGTATGTGTGTATAATATACAATTCAACAAATATACAATTCTTGTATATTTGTCTGTGAATTGTTCTGTGAATTATTTCTGTAATTTATGTATCATGGCCCAAGCAGAGGGTCACCCCTTTGAGTCTGGTCTGCTTGAGGTTTCTTCCTCAGAGGGAGTTTTTTCTTACCACTGTTGCTCTGGGGGTTAGTAAGGTTAGACCTTACCTGTGTGAAGTGCCTTGAGGCAACTCTGTTGTGATTTGGCGCTATATAAATGAAAATAAATTGAAACTGAATTGAAATTATATATATATATATATATATATATATATATATGTGTGTGTGTGTGTGTGTGTGTGTGTGTGTGTGCGCGCGTGTGTGTGTATATACTCTGATGACTTTTATTTTCAAAGTAATGCATTAAAAACAACCTGTGGTTTTTGTCTTTGTTTGACTTGGACACATTTATTTGTGTATTTTACTTTTTACCTCTAAAGTAAACCCGGTTACGCCAATCAGAGGTCACTAAAATTAACATTAAATCGGTGTGTAACTTTGCAAAAACAATGTCGGACTCTGTAGTTTTCTCTGGGCCCCTCCCCAATCAGACCGGGAGTGACATGTTTAGCCGCATGTTCTCCTTGAATTGCTGGCTGTCTGAGTGGTGTCCAAAAAATGAGGTGGGCTTCATAGATAATTGGCAAAGCTTCTGGGGAAAACCTGGTCTTGTTAGGAGAGACGGCATCCATCCCACTTTAGAGGGAGCAGCTCTCATTTCTAGAAATCTGGCCAATTTTCTTAAATCCTCCAAACCGTGACTATCCAGGGTTGGGACCAGGAAGCAGAGTTGTAGTCTTACACACCTCTCTGCAGCTTCTCTCCCCCTGCCATCCCCTCATTACCCCATCCCCGTAGAGACGGTGCCTGCTCCCAGACCACCAATAACCAGCAAAAATCTATTTAAGCATAAAAATTCAAAAAGAAAAAATAATATAGCACCTTCAACTGCACCACAGACTAAAACAGTTAAATGTGGTCTATTAAACATTAGGTCTCTCTCTTCTAAGTCCCTGTTGGTAAATTATATAATAATTGATCAACATATTGATTTATTCTGCCTAACAGAAACCTGGTTACAGCAGGATGAATATGTTAGTTTAAATGCTTAGCTCAGATAAGATAATTATAGTGGGCGATTTTAACATCCACACAGATGCTGAGAATGACAGCCTCAACACTGCATTTAATCTATTATTAGACTCTATTGGCTTTGCTCAAAAAGTAAATGAGTCCACCCACCACTTTAATCATATCTTAGATCTTGTTCTGACTTATGGTATGGAAATAGAAGACTTAACAGTATTCCCTGAAAACTCCCTTCTGTCTGATCATTTCTTAATAACATTTACATTTACTCTGATGGACTACCCAGCAGTGGGGAATAAGTTTCATTACACTAGAAGTCTTTCAGAAAGCGCTGTAACTAGGTTTAAGGATATGATTCCTTCTTTTCCTCATTGAAGACAACTTTGGATGCTGTAGCTCCTCTAAAAAAGAGAGCTTTAAATCAGAAGTGCCTGACTCTGTGGTATAACTCAAACTCGTAGCTTAAAGCAGATAACCCGTAAGTTGGAGAGGAAATGGCGTCTCACTAATTTAGAAGATCTTCACTTAGCCTGGAAAAAGAGTCTGTTGCTCTATAAAAAAGCCCTCCGTAAAGCTAGGACATCTTTCTACTCATCACTAATTGAAGAAAATAAGAACAACCCCAGGTTTCTTTTCAGCACTGTAGCCAGGCTGACAAAGAGTCAGAGCTCTATTGAGCTGAGTATTCCATTAACTTTAACTAGTAATGACTTCATGACTTTCTTTGCTAACAAAATTTTAACTATTAGAGAAAAAATTACTCATAACCATCCCAAAGACGTATCGTTATCTTTGGCTGCTTTCAGTGATGCTGGTATTTGGTTAGACTCTTTCTCTCCGATTGTTCTGTCTGAGTTATTTTCATTAGTTACTTCATCCAAACCATCAACATGTTTATTAGACCCCATTCCGACCAGGCTGCTCAAGGAAGCCCTACCATTATTTAATGCTTCGATCTTAAATATGATCAATCTATCTTTGTTAGTTGGCTATGTACCACAGGCTTTTAAGGTGGCAGTAATTAAACCATTACTTAAAAAGCCATCACTTGACCCAGCTATCTTTGTTGTGTGTTGGGGGGTGTGGCTGGATGTTTTGGTGTTCTTTTCTTTTCTTTGCTCTTCAGGTGGCATGGAAACTGATTTGTCTGTGGAGAAGGTGCTGGCTGAAGAATCCTCACCCTCATCAACATCATGTGAAGCACCTGTGACTGGTGCTCACATGCAACCTTAAAGACTTTCAGCTGAAGCAGATAATTGGATGGCGTTCTGCTTTTAAGGCATGTGTGATTCAAGCAGAACTGCCGGGAACTCGACCTTGTGATGTTCGTTTGTGAGACGCTGAGGACCGCACCTGGGTTTGACACATCGAGCCCGTGAAGCAAGGAAGGGTGAGGACACATGCTGTCAGCACACATTAAAGGTAATTAAGTATTTGACTAATTGTTGATAGTAACTTGGTGTTTTGTTACACAGTATACTTGAATTGTGATGAGAATTGTGCAGTTTGCATCTCACTGCTGTGGCGTGCAGGATAAGTGATCCTCCACTTGTTGTGAGAAGCTGCTCATTTGCATAAAGTTAAAAAATACAGACCTGAATGTGTTGCTGATAGCGTGTGTCTTTTGAAAGACATTGTTGTAACTGCTGACTTACCTCACATCTTCTTTGCTTCACAGAGAGTCAGTTTGTCGTGTCCACCTGGGGGGTGTTTGTCTGGTGGTAGTGGGTCCAGGAGCGCCGGACTTCTCTCCTTGCGGGTGCTGGAGAGCGTGCCAGCAGTCACTCCTCCAGAAAGACGTTGGTTTTAGTTTTGTACATTTTAATTAGGCACAGGTGAAAAATAAATTGTTTTTGTTGTTGGAACCACTTTCTGGTTATTTTTAGCGCTGGGTTCTGTCTGACGCAGGTTCGCTCCTCAATCCGCGTCGACACATAACAGTAGTTCCCGGCCATTCCATAATGGACCCAGCGGCAGAAGCGGTTCCATTTGTCGAAAACGTTCAAGAACACTTGGAGAACATACGGGAGCAATTACAGCATCTCGCGAACCAAATTAAACAAACAGACGCCCGTGTTACGGAGCTTGCAGCGCAAGCCGTTCTGCTTCCTGCTGCTCCAGCTGCGGCACTATCGATACCGGTGCCGATAACTCCGTCACCCACAGGTTGGAATGCCGCAGTTTTACGAGGCGTATTTGTAGATGGGTTGGGTGAGTCATTGAAAGCCGAGCTGGTAGTCCGTGACGAGCCAAACGAATTAGATGAGCTAATATCGTTGGTGATTCGTCTAGATGATCGGATGAAGGAGCGTGGACGCAAGAGAGGACGCCCATCAGAGCGGGTTTTTTCGTCTCGGGGCTTTCCCCGACACAGATCTGGGCCGCCTCTTCTTTGCCCCACTGAGGCTCCTCCGACGGGACCTCTGGCTCCTCCTGTTGACGAGCCCATGCAGCTCGGACGAGCAGAGATTACTGTATTGCCCCGACATGTAAACGTCAAGAGAAATAATGGTGACGTGTCTCCAAGTGTTCCGTGACAGGCAACATAACACACATAAAAAAAAAAAAATAAAAAAATAAAAAAATCTAGCATGGGTTTTTTTCCTTAAATAGGGGTTATAATTGTATGGGGAGTCAGAGGCGTATCTGGTGGAGTGACTGTTAGGTGGTTGGAAGTCCGCCTGAGCTCACGTCTTTATTAATTTTTTATGTGTTTTTAGGTATTTTCTGTTTGGGTTGTTGGGTCGTTTTATTTTGTTGTTTTTTATTTCTCTACATCCCTAACCCCAACCTCACTTGCCCCAAGACCGTTTGTCTTGTGGGTGGTGGGGTGGTGCAGGTTGGTCACGCTGAGCATTCTCAGAAGACCTCTGCACCTAGGGGGGGGTGTTAGAGGCGTTTTTTTTGGTTTGGTTAGGGCCCGGTTCCACTCCAGCCTCGGTGAGCCTTTGTACCGTTCGTCATTGGTGTTGCCGGGGTGTGGTGCAGCGGAGACTTACCTCAGTCGGAGGGGTGGGCCGATCTGTTGCCGTTCGCCATTTCGGTAGTTCCACCCCTCCCGAGAGGCTGGGGTATGGTCGAGTTGGGGCACCGGACGTATTTCCGGTTCTCTGCTGCACCTTGGGGTTGGAGCTGGGTTAGTTTTTTTTCTGTTCCCTTCTCCGGCTTGATATTTTGAGCCATTCGCCAAAATTGAGCCGCCGAAGGCTCTGGGAGGGACCTGGGGTCTTTCGAGGTGCCGGGGAGGGTAACAGGGTTTACAGTCATTTTATATCCCCCCGGGGTTGTTTTTGGTAGTCCTCCGGGGGTTGATGTTTGATTTTGTTCTGTTTCCTTCCGGGTTCCACCTCCAGGGTTGATGGGACGGTCCTCTGGGGGGGAATTGGCTTGGGGCCAACTGGCCAAGTGTGACCGGGTCTGGGGTTCCGGGGTTGTGGGGAGGGTACCTCCTGGGGTTGATGGTACGGTCCCCTGGGGGGCGCCGTTTTGCTCCATGTATACCTGGGGACCTGTGTGGGATCATGGTTCTGGCTGTTCCTCCTGGAACTGGCGATGAAGGCCTTCTGGGGGGGGGTTGGACTCTGCAGGTCATTCTGGGGGGGTTGTTTGTTATTTTTCTTTTATGCATTTCTGTTTGTATTGTGTTTGTGGGGCTGTGTTGGGTTTTGGCGTTTGGGAGTTTTTCTTTTCTTCCCGGGGTTTGATGGGACGGTCCCCTGGGGAGGTTTTGGGTGGGTTTTATGTTTTTTTTCTGTGTGTTGGAGTGTATTGGGGTATGTTTTGGGGCTTTGTTGATTCCAGCCGGCCTTCCAGCTGCGGTGCCTGTCCTGCTGTCTACTTCCTGACGTGGACCCTGGAGGGAGGTGCTGTTCTCGGGTCTGGTCTGTTCGGTCGCCGGGAGGCTTCCCGTTGATGGGGGGGTACTGTTGTGTGTTGGGGGGTGTGGCTGGATGTTTTGGTGTTCTTTTCTTTTCTTTGCTCTTCAGGTGGCATGGAAACTGATTTGTCTGTGGAGAAGGTGTTGGCTGAAGAATCCTCACCCTCATCAACATCATGTGAAGCACCTGTGACTGGTGCTCACATGCAACCTTAAAGACTTTCAGCTGAAGCAGATAATTGGATGGCGTTCTGCTTTTAAGGCATGTGTGATTCAAGCAGAACTGCCGGGAACTCTACCTTGTGATGTTCGTTTGTGAGACGCTGAGGACCGCACCTGGGTTTGACACATCGAGCCGTGAAGCAAGGAAGGGTGAGGACACAAGCTGTCAGCACACATTAAAGGTAATTAAGTATTTGACTAATTGTTGATAGTAACTTGGTGTTTTGTTACACAGTATACTTGAATTGTGATGAGAATTGTGCAGTTTGCATCTCACTGCTGTGGCGTGCAGGATAAGTGATCCTCCACTTGTTGTGAGAAGCTGCTCATTTGCATAAAGTTAAAAAATACAGACCTGAATGTGTTGCTGATAGCGTGTGTCTTTTGAAAGACATTGTTGTAACTGCTGACTTACCTCACATCTTCTTTGCTTCACAGAGAGTCAGTTTGTCGTGTCCACCTGGGGGGTGTTTGTCTGGTGGTAGTGGGTCCAGGAGCGCCGGACTTCTCTCCTTGCGGGCGCTGGAGAGCGTGCCAACAGTCACTCCACCAGAAGGACGTTGGTTTTAGTTTTGTACATTTTAATTAGGCACAGGTGAAAAATAAATTGTTTTTGTTGTTGGAACCGCTTTCTGGTTATTTTTAGCGCTGGGTTCTGTCTGACGCAGGTTCGCTCCTCAATCCGCGTCGACACATAACAATCTTAGCTAATTATAGGCCAATCTCCAACCTTCCTTTTCTCTCAAAAATTCTTGAAAGGGTAGCTGTAAAACAGCTAACTGATCATCTGCAGAGGAATGGTCTATTTGAAGAGTTTCAGTCAGGTTTTAGAATTCATCATAGTACAGAAACAGCATTAGTAAAGGTTACAAATGATCTTCTTATGGCCTCAGACAGTGGACTCATCTCTGTGCTTGTTCTGTTAGACCTCAGTGCTGCTTTTGATACTGTTGACCATAAAATTTTATTACAGAGATTAGAGCATGCCATAGGTATTAAAGGCACTGCGCTGCGGTGGTTTGAATCATATTTGTCTAATAGATTACAATTTGTTCATGTAAATGGGGAATCTTCTTCACAGACTAAAGTTAATTATGGAGTTCCACAAGGTTCTGTGCTAGGACCAATTTTATTCACTTTATACATGCTTCCCTTAGGCAGTATTATTAGACGGTATTGCTTAAATTTTCATTGTTACGCAGATGATACCCAGCTTTATCTATCCATGAAGCCAGAGGACACACACCAATTAGCTAAACTGCAGGATTGTCTTACAGACATAAAGACATGGATGACCTCTAATTTCCTGCTTTTAAACTCAGATAAAACTGAAGTTATTGTACTTGGCCCCACAAATCTTAGAAACATGGTGTCTAACCAGATCCTTACTCTGGATGGCATTACCCTGACCTCTAGTAATACTGTGAGAAATCTTGGAGTAATTTTTGATCAGGATATGTCATTCAAAGCGCATATTCAACAAATATGTAGGACTGCTTTTTTGCATTTACGCAATATCTCTAAAATCAGAAAGGTCTTGTCTCAGAGTGATGCTGAAAAACTAATTCATGCATTTATTTCCTCTAGGCTGGACTATTGTAATTCATTATTATCAGGTTGTCCTAAAAGTTCCCTAAAAAGCCTTCAGTTAATTCAAAATGCTGCAGCTAGAGTACTAACGGGGACTAGAAGGAGAGAGCATATCTCACCCATATTGGCCTCTCTTCATTGGCTTCCTGTTAATTCTAGAATAGAATTTAAAATTCTTCTTCTTACTTATAAGGTTTTGAATAATCAGGTCCCATCTTATCTTAGGGACCTCATAGTACCATATCACCCCAATAGAGCGCTTCGCTCTCAGACTGCAGGCTTACTTGTAGTTCCTAGGGTTTGTAAGAGTAGAATGGGAGGCAGAGCCTTCAGCTTTCAGGCTCCTCTCCTGTGGAACCAGCTCCCAATTCAGATCAGGGAGACAGACACCCTCTCTACTTTTAAGATTAGGCTTAAAACTTTCCTTTTTGCTAAAGCTTATAGTTAGGGCTGGATCAGGTGACCCTGAACCATCCCTTAGTTATGCTGCTATAGACGTAGACTGCTGGGGGGTTCCCATGATGCACTGTTTCTTTCTCTTTTTGCTCTGTATGCACCACTCTGCATTTAATCATTAGTGATCGATCTCTGCTCCCCTCCACAGCATGTCTTTTTCCTGGTTCTCTCCCTCAGCCCCAACCAGTCCCAGCAGAAGACTGCCCCTCCCTGAGCCTGGTTCTGCTGGAGGTTTCTTCCTGTTAAAAGGGAGTTTTTCCTTCCCACTGTAGCCAAGTGCTTGCTCACAGGGGGTCGTTTTGACCGTTGGGGTTTTACATAATTATTGTATGGCCTTGCCTTACAATATAAAGCGCCTTGGGGCAACTGTTTGTTGTGATTTGGCGCTATATAAATAAAATTGATTGATTGATTGAAAGTTTCATTTGGTAGAATTGATTAATTTCCTCATTACACAGTAACAGAACGTGTTCCCGACCCGATCTTCTTCAGGTTCCCAATGTGTGACCTATTACTCTCATATATGACACGGTTTATGTTCCGTACATCATGTCCGGGGTATTTATTTGCTGAATTTCTGCTCATTTCCATGAAAACCTTTATCATTTAAATTTTGTGAAAATGTTCTTGTGATGAGATACATTCAAAAAAAAAAAAAAAAAAATTTACATATTTTTTAAATATTTCAAACTGATTTTTGATAAACTCGCACTGTTTTTCAGTAAAGTCGGGAGGAAAAACATGAGTCTTAATTATAATTTGAATATTAATTGTTAATTTACACTGATAAAAAAAATCTGTCTCTGGACATTTTGGGGTTTAAAAACACTTTCATCAAATTCAGTCTTGAAGTCTGAAACTCGAGAAGACAAAAATAAAAATCAACATAAAGCCTTTGATGACTTTGTGTTGCTGCTTGTGTCTTTTGATTGGGACTCTGGTGTCAAACTTGATGTCTTTATCAGCGTCTGTCTCACAGAAAACCTTTCCTGTGACTGCACTGAGTGAAATGTCCACAATTAGACTTAAAATATTTTTTTTTTTTTTTAATAGGAGGATGGAAGCAGCGCCACAGAGAGAACAGAAGCGGTGCTGTGGTTGGCCACGTACCATCTGGGGCTTCGTTCAGAGCTTTGCCCGTCATTTCCCTCTCGCCAACCATCCAGACGTAACCGGCGCCCGTCATGTTGAGCTGCCGGGCAGCTTTATACACAGCCGCCGCTTCATCCTCACTGCAAAACAACAAAAAGTGGGAAACTTCATCAGATGTTTCCGATGAAGTGTAACCTGCAGCGTGTTTGACTCTCACTGGAATCAAACACACGACCTTGGGTACGAGAGGTGGACGTTCGAACACAGAGACTAAAAGGCAACGCTTCTGGCTTCTGTCGCCACACTGGAGAGACGTCTCTCACCGCACAGCACCTACTGGCTGCTGTTACAGTGGCCAAGGTGGCCACCAGACCAAGTGCAGTCTGGGAGCATGGGTGCACTGCGTCCTGGATGGCAACCACTCATGCAGACATGAGCTTTGGAAATGAAGTAAACCAACATCCAAGCTAATTTTGAGCTACATGCAGCTTCAAGCACACCTGTCAGACACGTATACAGAGCTTCCAGAAAGTATTCACAGTGCTTCACTTTTTCCACCATTTGTTATGTTACAACCTTATTCCAAAATGGAGGAAATTCACTTTTTTCCCTCAAAATTCTACTCACAACACCCCATAATGACAACATGAAAAAAATGTGTTTTTTTTTTAGATTTTTTTCAAATGTATTAAAAAAACTAGAAGCACTCAGGGAGTGCAAACCTCTGCCAAGGCCATGGGGTCACAGACGCCATAACATCTACACGCCGTGGAATCATTGAACCTAAAAAAGTCTAACAATGATGTTTGCTCAGTAGTAAAAAAAGTTTCATCTGCTGTGACTGGATAGCATGTATCCTTAGCGCTTGGCATCACAGTTTATTGCAACTTGCACCTTTCCCAGAAGCTACTGTCATCTGAACACTGATACTGATATTGCATGTGCTTATAGACAAAAACAAATAAGAGACAAAATTTAATTTATTATTCAACTAAACTGCAAATATATGAATTTTTTAACATTTATGAAACACTTCTCTAAACAAAGACATAGGGTCACTGAACCTAGAGAGATTGTTGTGTGGGCCGCTGAAGAGGAGGTACTGCTGGCCCACCACCACCAGAGGGCGCCCTGCCTGGAGTGCGGGCTCCAGGCACCAGAGGGCGCTGCCACCTCACAGGAGCAGCCGGGGTGACAGCTGTCACTTTTCACCGACGACAGCTGTCATCAATCACCAGATCTACTGAGGTATATCAGCAAGACGGCATCTCCACCTCATTGCCGAGATATCGCTCTACTAAGGAGGTAATATTCTCAGCTGACTGTGTTTGTTGACAGGAATATCTGTTACTTGTGTGAGTTGGACAATATTCATTCTGTTCCTTTTTTCGATGAGAGGTGGAGGTGGTTTCCCACCATACGTGTTGCTGGGTGCACACGCACCCACTTCTAACTGTGTTTGCTCCTCGCCAGCAGTACCAGATCCGACACGCGGAGGCAGTGGCCACCTGGGAGTTCGGGACTTGGCGGCTCCAGTATTCCCGGGGTTCGGTGGCGGAGGAAATCATGTGGTTCCGGTTCGACTTCGGACTGATGTCTCCTATCTTCGAGCCTGCCCACATGACATCTTGTATTTGACTTCATTCACTATTGTAATCTGTTGTTGTTGTGCATTTTCACAACAGTAAAGTGTTGTATTTAGCTTTATCCATTGTCCGTTCATTTGCGCCCCCTGTTGTGGGTCCGTGCTCCTACACTTTCCCAACAGAGATTCCCTCCTTGGCACAGTGATCTATTCAACAATTCAGTGTTACAACCAAAACTATGATACATACACTTTTCTTTCTTTATATTTGACATCCTTGACCATGAAAACATACCACTAGAACTTGGAATCACTTTTATGTCTTTATTAGTTCAAAAGTTATTGTATAAAAACGATTTTTCAGTAATGGCGGTTTTCTTCTGGATCTAGCTCTATAACATTTGAAGCTACATGTTGTGTGGGCCGCCAGAAGAGGAGGTACTGCTGGCCCACCACCAGAGGGCGCCCTGCCTGAAGTGCGGGCTTCAGGCACGAGAGGGCGCTGCCGCCACGGACACAACCGGGACAGCTGTCAAGCGATAATGAGTGACAGCTGTCACCCATCTGCTCTACATCATCTCACTCCATAAAGACCGGACGTCGTCTCCATCTGATTGCCGAGATATCATCTACCTGTGAAGGTAATATTCTCTGCTGTGTCAGAACTGTGACTTACGTGTGATCTGTTTGCAGCCGTTTTCCTGTGGAGCCTTGTCAGCTGATTGGTGGTTTATGAGAGTGCCGAAGTCTTCGCCTCTCACTCCTTCCAGATAAGTGCTTTAACAGGAGCTGCACATGTGTGTGATTAGAGGTGGAGGTGACTTTCCACCTTCTGACTGTTTTTGTTGCTGGGTGTGCACACACCCACATCTCACTGTTTGTGCTCCTCGCCAGCAGTACCAGATCCGACAGTCGGGGACGGTGATCACCTGGGAATTCAGGACTTGGCGGCTCCAGTATTCACCGGGTTCTGTGGCGGTGGAAATCGTGTGGTTCCGGCTCTTCTCAGGACAGACGTCTTCTATCCTCGAGCCTGCCCACACGTCACCTTTGTGAATTGACTATAATCAGATTCTGAGATTGTCTGTATATTCGTTGTGCACATTCACAACATTAAAGTGTTACCTTTTGGCTCATCTATTGACCGTTCATTTGCGCCCCCTGTTGTGGGTCCGTGTCACTACACTCTCCCCAACACTACATCAAATCTGATAACACCTTACTGAATCAGTACAGATTCAGCTACAGTTTGGTGTTAATTGTGCATCTCTAGCTTCATTTGTCACCTCACACTGACACATTTTCTATTTTCCCTATATTTTTGCATATTCTGGATCACCAGATCCGGAATCCGGATCCGATCATCACCAAACCTTGTTGTTTGATAGAATATTTGACTATGTTACACCCTAATTTTTTTTCAAGCCTTTCTGCCTTGTTTTTGTGGAGTTAGAAACTAGAATGTCAAAATTCCCCCATCCCACAATGGTGAAGTATCCTTTAAAAAATTCCTGGATCAGGATCGTGATCCGGATCACCACTAAAATTTAATCACTTGTTCTTCTTGTCATTTCCAACCACTCCACAAAATTCTATCAAAATCTGTTCAAAACTTTTTGAGTTATCCTGCTGAAAAACAGACAGACAGACAAACAAATGCGACCGAAAACATAACCTCCTTGGCGGAGGTAACAAACAAAAAACTAAGGAAGCACAGGTACATAAGTATTCACACTCTTTGATCAATGCTTTGGCAGCAATTCCAGCCTCAAGTCTTCTTGAATATGATGCCACAAGCTTGGTGCACGTATCTTTGGACAGTTTGGTCCATTCCTCTTTGCAGCACCTCTCAAGCTCCATCAGGTTGGATGGGGAGCGTCGCCGCACAGACATTTTCAGATCACTCCAGAGATGTTCAGTCAGATTCAGGTCTAGGCTCTGGCTGGGCCACTCAAGGACATTCACAGAGTTTTCCTGAAGCCACTCCTTTGATATCTTGGCTGTGTGTTTAGGGTCATTGTCCTGCTGAAAGATGAACGGTCGCCCCAGTCTGAGGTCAAGAGCGCTCTGGAGCAGGTTTTCATCCAGGATGTCTCTGTGCTTTGCTGCATTCATCTTTCCCTCAATCCTGACGAGTCTCCCAGTTCCTGCTGCTGAAAAACATCCCCACAGCATGATGCTGCCACCACCATGCTTCACTGTAGGGATGGTGCCTGGTTTCCTCCAAACATGACACCAAAGAGTTCAATCTTTGTCTCATCAGACCAGAGAATTTTGTTTCTCCCGGTCTGAGAGTCCTTCAGGTGCCTTTTGTCAAACTCCAGGTGGGCTGCCATGTGCCTTTTACTAAGGAGTGGCTTCTGTCTGGACACTTCAACATACAGGCCTGATTGGTGGATTGCTGCAGAGATGGTTGCCCTTCTGGAAGGTTCTCCTCTCTCCACAGAGGAATGCTGGAGCTCTGACAGAGTGACCATCACGTTCTTGGTCACCTCCCTGACTAAGGTCCTTCTCCCCTATCGCTCAGTTTAGACGGGCGGCCAGCTCTAGGAAGCATCCTGGTGGATCTGAACTTCTTCCATTTACAAATGATGGAGGCCACTGTGCTCACTGGGACGTTCAAAGCAGCAGAAATGTTTCTGTACCCTTCCCCAGATTTGTGCCTCCAGACAATCCTGTCTCAGAGGTCTACAGACAATTCCTTTGACTTCATGCTTGGTTTGTGCTCTGACTGTCAACTATGGGACCTTATATGTAGACAGATGTGACTTTCCAAATCATGTCCAATCAACTGTGGACTGCAATTAAGCTGTAGAAACATCTCAAGGAGGATCAGGAGAAACAGGAGGCACATGAGCTCAATTCTGAGCTTCATGGCAAAGGCTGTGAATATTTATGGACGTGTAATTTCTAAGTTTCCATAAACCTCAAACTTTTTTACATTGTCATTATGGGGTATTGTGGGTGGATGTTTGAGGAAAAACGCATTTGTTTCATTTTGGAATAAGGCTGTTACATAACAAAAGTGAAGTGCTGTGTAGACTAGGTCAATGGTGTCCAAAGTGTTCCAGAAAGGGCCGAGAGGGTGCAGGTTTTCGTGGCAGTCACTGACTCCAGCAGGTGATTTCACTGATGAACTCATCCCATCTGCTCAAAGTGATGTTCATCAGTGAAATCACCTGCTGGAGTCAGTGGCTGCAAAGAAAACCTGCACCCTCTCGGCCCTTTCTGGAACACTTTGGCAACATGAACATCAAAGTGAAAGACTGAACTCATAATCACACAAACCTGGCAGACAGGATGATGACACGAGCCTCCAGGTCTTTGGCCTCCAGCAGCAGAGCCGTCAGATTGGTGTCCTGGCTGAAGAGCAGCACCTTCTCCGCCTGGCGAAGCACAGTGGGTCACACCGTGAAACAACACACAGCAGCGTCAACTATGAAATGACCCCCCCCACGAGACCGTGTGCCTGAGTCCCCAGCATCACCCATGCTCCCTCTCACCCACGCTACAATGGGAGGAGGGGGGCGGGGCCAAAAATGGAGAGAAAAGGTTTGCAGGAACTGCTGAACTGAAACAAAACTAAAACATTTAGCTTGACAAAAATGAAATGATTGTCAAAATGCTCTGCGTGTTATTGTGGCACATGCAAACTGAGGTGCTTTCAAGACTCCAACCAGCCAACCAATCAAGGACGTGCATGTTAGAGTGCGCTGATGCAACCGCAAACGAAAAAGAACAAAGTGGAAAGGAGAAAGGGGGAGCAGGAGGGGAGGGATGAGGAGGAGAAAACCAAAGAAATGGAGGTTTGATGTTGCAGAGGAAAGAGAAGAGAGAGTGAGTCCTGGCGGCCCGTTCCTCAGATCTGCAGACTGAGCCAAGCCTCCAGTCGGCTGCATGCAACCCTGCACATGGACACAACTCAGGAGGAGGAAGGACGTCTCTCCTGCAAGTGTCCACCCGTTCCTGTGTGGAGGAATCATGAGAGATGAAGAAGAAAACAAAACGTGATGGTGGAGAGAAGACGTGCCACCAGGATAGTTCAGAGTCTATTTCTGGAGCTGGGTTGGATTTTGGGCGGGGCTGACTGGTGTTTGGCTACTACTGGGCGAGCTCGGAGACTGGTTGGGCGGCGTGCATCATTTGACCATGCAAGTTTATACCTTAGGTGTTCTCCTGAAGTCAATGTTCTGTAGGTCGAAGGTTTCATAGTTCCTGTTTTTAGTCTGATGGTTGATGTGCACAGAGAAAATATGCAGACAAGATTACAGACAGTCAGAAACAAAAAGCATCCCAACAAAACTTTACTGTCTCACGTTCCTCTTTCAGCTCAGGAGGCGGACGGGACGCACAAACACATCAGTCCACACCCAGCTGTGACATCACAACCACAGCTGTCACGCCACATTTTCAAGTCTTTTTTTAGTCACTAAAATTTGATAATGTGTCATCCTGACATTATCTTTAATATATAATAACAAGAATAATAATAATAACAACAACAATACGTTCTCCATAAGGACAAGGGACGCAATCATCAGTGGAATCTTGGCTGTCATCCCATCTTATGTTCGCCAAGTGTTAACTTCTCAAATGAATTAACAGCTGTGACCTTGCCGCACATTTGAGTAACTTTTGTCACCATCTAGTGGGTGATGTCAGCATTTCAGGGCTTTTGTACATTTCCTACTTGCAACCAAAAATTCAATTAAAAAAAATGGGATTTAGAAAAGTCAGAAATACATTATTTGTTAGCAGGCAAAGCTGTGAGGATTAAGGGATAAAAAAATTAGACAGAGTTTAATCGTTGTTGAGTTTTAAGATACAATAGTTGACAGGAAGGACATAATTTCTCCTGACAAGCAAAACCTACAGTAGTTGTGAATAATAAGAAAAATCACAATGATCGTTTTTTTTTTCAGTCATGAGATTGTTATTAGACCTAAAACAATTTAACTGTCACACTTAAGTGAAAATATCATAAAGTGTAGAAAATTTCAGTAATACTGTGATTTTAATTTTTTCTGTACATTGTTTGTCTTAATTTGGAGGCTTTGTTTGATTTTTTCAGATTACTTTGTGTTTATTTAATATTTTGAATCAGTAACAATATTATGAAAACATTACAGAACAAACATTTAAGAAAATGTTTAAAACAGAAGCTTTTTAGAAGACATTTTAAAAAAATCAATAAATCTATGAAATACAAAAAAAAAACAAAAAAAACGAAAACAAAGTTTAAAAATAAAATGAAAAAAACATTCATCTTTGCAAATTTTTAGGGAGAAAACATGAAAAATATAATGATCAAAACAAGAATAACAAATAGAATAAAAGCTTTATCAAAAAATAAAAATAATACAAAGTTAATTCTGCATTTTGCTGAAACAGATGCAGCTTAACTCACAATTTTTATAACATAAGTTTTTTTTTTTTACCATGTTCCATAAACATTACAAAGTGCTTCAGAATTAAAGCAGACAAGTTGAGTCTTGGAGCGTCTATTGGCTACAGGCATCGCCACGGCCGTCGCCACGGGCATCACCATGAGCCCACCGAGAGTCCTGGACGGCAACCAGCCAGGCAGACAACCAGTCCATCCCCACGTCCCTAAAATAACTTTAACTTTAATTTGGCAGCCAGGTTCAATGAAGTAAATATAAAGATGAATATATTCCAGCTCCATAAATGTCATAAAAATCATTACTAAAAACAGAACAAAATTAAAGCTACACCTAAACATGTCGAGTGAAATATCAAAAGTAATCAAACTAAACCACAGGAAGTGACTTTTAGGTGATTTTAAAATTGTGGTGTCTGTCAGCGTGACCTCTGACCTTCCCTGTTTCTTTGTTGGGTGTATATTTAGCCTGTCAGATATTTATAATCAGCAGAGCTGCTTATTTTAACAGCAGAACAAAGAACGCGGCGGCGCTCTGAACTGTAAAACACTTCACACATCGACTGAAGTGTTTAAAAATATCTCCTCATCGAACGTACAAAAACCTTCATTCAGCTGGTTTCTGAAAGTAAGTAAAACCCTTTGGCTGCTCCCTTGTTTTCACTCAGGTTACCACAGTAAATCCAAGGGAGATCTGCATGTTGAACTGGCACAGGTTTTACGCCGGATGCCCTTCCTGACACAACTCCACATTACATGGAGAAATGTGGCAGGGGTGGGATTTGAACCCAGAGCCTTCTGAACTGAAACCAAGCGCATTAACCACTTGGCCACCAGGAAGTAAAAGAAGAAAATGGTGTTAAGTGGCATTAGAAATTAAAATAGAAAGCGTTCTTACTCTTTGATGGTTTTCTTTGTATTGGTTAAGGACAGTCATTCTTCTGGTGAGAAGAACGAGGGATATTTATCTTTCTGTTCCCCAGCATTCTGCAACAAACAATCAGTGCTTCTTTTTTTTTTTTTGCAAAATATTTGATTTTGGAGACAAAACCTCATTGTTCAGCTCAGGTAGATTGTGGTCAGATGTTTCCATCTACTCATCATGGTGACTTTGGGCTTTTAATGATGTCTTTGGACTGCTCTTTTATTAGGGTGGAACGACTGAACAGCAAACATCATTAATGGCTCTAAAAAAACAAGAACTGGTTGAACAAGTTTGAATTTATTTTGTTTCTTCTCTGATCTACACAGGGTCAAAATTATACATACAGACTCAAATCTAAATGTCTCTTAGCAAACTGTCCCTTTTGGTCGCCATCAACACGCTTCTGTCATCATTCTGGCTGATATTTGTCGTCTCGTCTTGGCAGAATTGGTAGAGTTCATTTAAATTGGTTGGTTGCTGGCATGGACTGCCCTCTGAAAGCGTAGTCCAGAAATTTTCAATAGTGTTGAGGTCAGGGCTTTGGGAAGGTCCTTCCAGATTCCTGCTTTTTCTAACCCGGAACCAGTTGTGACATGTTTGGGATCATTGTCCTGTTGAAACACCCAACTGTGGCCAAGTTTCAAGTTGTTTGTCTAAAGTCATGTTGAAGAATTTGGAGGTAGTCCTTCCTCTCTCTACTCTATCCACTTACCACTGGCAGCAAAACAGCCACAGAGCATGATGGTACCAGCACCATGTTTGACAGATGATACAGTGTTCTTAGGTTTGAAAGCCTCACCTTTACTGCTCCAATCATATCTCTTGTCATTGAGGCCAACCACCTCTATCTTTGTCTCGTCTGACCATAAAACCTTCTCCATGTGGGCAGCTGCAGTCGACTTTGAAGGTTGATTCTTTCTTGGTTGGCCCCCTCTCAGTCCATGGAGATGCAAACTGTCTTCACTGTTGACAGTGTCACTGATGTTTCAGCCAGTTGGACAGTTCATGGGAGCCCTGAGCCTTGGTGGTTCCTGAACATCATAACCAGTTTCTCTTATCTGGGGTGAGAGTTTCGGTCTTCTTCCAGACCTTGGCCAAGTGGTGACAGATCTGACTAACTTGTACTTAGGGACAATTATTTGAACAGATGATCTTGGAATCTGCAGGTGTTTAGAAATGGCTCAAAGAAACCTTCCCAAAGTGTGTAAATTTATATTTCTCTTAGATCTTCTTTGAGTTCTTTAGACTTTCCCATTGTTCTGAGCACTGTTCAGGCCAGTGAGTGCTGTCAAACACGTCCTCATGCTGGCAAAAAAAACAACAAAAAACTACCAGTTGCAGTCAATCATGATCATCAACGAGGAGTTAATGGGTCTCGTCACATTAAAGAACACTGTAGAACCTTCAGCACCACTTATTAAAAGATTTAAGTGAATGTATGTTTATATTTGACCCTGTATACCTTTGACCCCGTGTGGATTAGAGAAGATCCAAAGTAAATTCAAACTTGTGCATGCAGGTTTTTTTTTTTTTATGTTATTAAAGATGTTTGCTGTACAATCATTCCCACATTGACCCCTCTCTGTCTAATGAGTTATGGACTACCCTGGCCTATGTGCCGCTGCATCCGCTAGCCCTGAGCTCTTCTTAGCCAGGAGTTATTCTACCTCTGTATCCTTTCACTGCCGTACTTATATCTTGTATGCTTTATGGTTGTGAATATATATTAATCGTTTTTTAATAATAGGGAGAAGTGGGGTACTATTAGCTAAATTTAGCGGCTAACGTTATCTTATCGAGCCGGCTGCAGCATCGTCTGTCATAGGTAACAACATAACCGGTTCTGTTTGTGAACATTAATAGATACTTCTTTAAATTTGTGCAGCTCCATCCAGACATGGGAGTTGTGTTGTGTGGGCCGCTGAAGAGGAGGTACTGCTGGCCCACCACCACCAGAGGGCGCCCTGCCTGGAGTGCGGGCTCCAGGCACCAGAGGGCGCTGCCGCCTAACAGGAGCAGCCAGGGTGACAGCTGACGCTCATCATCCTTGACAGCTGTCACCACTCAACAGGATCAGCATTGGTATATCAGCCAGACGACATCTCCACCTCTTTGCCGAGATATCGTTCTACCTTGAAGGTAACATACCTCAGCTGGTTGTGAGATAATAACCCTTTGTTGCTTGAGCGTTTTTTTTTAACTCTTTATTCGACGAGAGGAGGAGGTGGTTTTCCACCGTACGTATTGCTGGGTGCACACGCACCCACTTCTAACTGTGTTTGCTCCTCGCCAGCAGTACCAGATCCGACACGCGGAGGCAGTGGCCACCTGGGAGTTCGGGACTTGGCGGCTCCAGTATTCCGGGCGCCGCTGCGGCTCTCCCTCCCGTCGACCCTGTGCGTAACAGTGACGTTCCACTGGTCGTTCAACGACCCCTCCCACCTTCCCCGGAAGCATACATAAGCCCTCCAGAGCCGTACGGAGGCTGTGTGGAGACGTGCGCGGATTTCCTTATGCAGTGTTCGCTCGTCTTCGCACAGCGTCCCGTCATGTACGCGACTGATGCTAGCAAAGTAGCTTATGTGATAAACCTGCTTCGTGGTGAGGCACGCGCTTGGGCTACAGCGCTCTGGGAGCAAAATTCACGGCTCCTTCAGACATATGATGGGTTTGTGAGGGAGTTCAGAACAGTGTTCGATCACCCAAATAGAGGAGAGACAGCTTCAGCCGTGCTGCTGTCAATGAGACAGGGGCGCCGGAGCGCAGCTGCCTATGCAGTCGACTTCCGCATCGCGGCTGCGAGGTCCGGCTGGAATAGCACTGCCCTCCGCGCCGCCTTTGTAAACGGACTGTCATTGGTTCTAAAGGAGCACCTGGTGGCTAAGGACGAACCGCGGGATTTAGACGGGCTTATCGATCTCGTCATACGATTAGACAATCGGTTAGAAGAACGCCGTCGGGAACGAGACGAAGGGCGTGGCCGGGCACGCGCCGTCCCTCTCCCTTCTGGTTCCGATCGCGTTCCGCCCTCCCCACGCTCCACGGCCCCCGCGCCATGTGTGGTCACAGCTCCCCCTGCTGACGAAGCTATGGACACGAGCAGGGCCACATTTAGGGCACCAGATAGACAGAGGAGGCTGGCCCGCGGAGCGTGTTTTGTTTGTGGCTCGATAGAGCATCAGCTAAGAGACTGCCCCGAGCGGTTAAACACCAACGCCCGCCCCTAGAAACTGGGCTAGGGGTGGGCCGAGACATTCACGTGGGACACACCCACATCGCCACACGACTCCCAGTTACAATCCTTTATGAGGATTTAACCCTGAAGGCCCCAGCACTGGTGGACACGGGCTCTGAAGGGAATTTGCTAGACAGCAAATGGGCCAGGGAGATAGGGCTCCCTCTGGTGGCGCTTACCTCGCCTGTGCAGGTGCGGGCACTAGATGGCTCCCTACTCCCTCCAATCACTCACAAGACACCACCAGTAACCCTGGTGGTGTCGGGAAATCACCGGGAGGAGATCGAGTTTTTTGTAACTCCGACCACCTCCCGTGTGATTCTAGGGTTCCCTTGGATGTTGAAACACAATCCCCGGATCGATTGGCCGTCCGGGGTAGTGGTTCAGTGGAGCGAGACCTGCCATCGGGTATGTTTAGGTTCCTCGGTTCCTCCCGGTTCCCAGGCCAGGGAGGAGGTCAGAGCCCCGCCCAATCTAGGGACGGTGCCGGTGCAGTACCATGACCTTGCGGAGGTGTTTCGCAAGGATCTGGCGCTCACCCTTCCCCCGCACCGCCCGTATGATTGTGCCATTGATTTGGTTCCAGGCGTTGAGTTTCCGTCCAGCAGGCTGTACAACCTCTCACGACCTGAGCGCGAATCAATGGAGACCTACATCCGGGACTCTTTGGCTGCCGGGTTGATCCGCAATTCCACCTCCCCGATGGGTGCGGGTTTCTTTTTTGTGGGGAAAAAAGATGGCGCACTACGTCCATGCATTGATTACAGGGGGCTGAACGAAATCACGGTTCGTAACCGATACCCCTTACCCTTGTTGGATTCTGTGTTCATGCCCCTGCATGGAGCCAAGATATTCACCAAGCTTGATCTTAGAAATGCGTATCACCTGGTTCGGATCCGGAAGGGAGACGAGTGGAAGACGGCATTTAACACCCCGTTAGGTCACTTTGAGTACCTGGTCATGCCGTTCGGTCTTACAAACGCTCCCGCGACGTTCCAAGCATTAGTTAATGACGTCTTGCGGGACTTCCTGCACCGATTCGTCTTCGTATATCTGGACGATATACTCATCTTTTCTCCAGATCCTGAGACTCATGTCCGGCATGTACGTCAGGTCCTGCAGCGGTTGTTGGAGAACCGGCTGTTTGTGAAGGGCGAGAAGTGCGAGTTTCACCGCACTTCTTTGTCCTTCCTGGGGTTTGTCATTTCCCCTAACTCCGTCGCTCCTGATCCGGCCAAGGTTGCGGCGGTGAGAGACTGGCCCCAACCCACTAGCCGTAGGAAGCTGCAACAGTTCCTCGGCTTTGCTAATTTCTACAGGAGGTTCATTAAGGGCTATAGTCAGGTAGCTAGCCCCCTGACAGCCCTGACCTCACCAAAAGTCCCCTTCACCTGGTCGGATCGTTGCGATGCCGCGTTCAAGGAGTTGAAACGGCGCTTCTCGTCTGCACCTGTTCTGGTGCAGCCCGATCCTAGTCGCCAGTTGGTGGTTGAAGTGGACGCCTCGGACTCAGGGATAGGAGCTGTGCTCTCCCAGAGCGGGAAGACCGATAAGGTCCTTCACCCGTGTGCCTATTTTTCCCGCAGGTTGACCCCGGCCGAACGGAACTATGACGTCGGCAATCGAGAACTCCTTGCGGTGAAAGAGGCTCTTGAAGAGTGGAGACATCTGTCGGACCCCGGAACCGGGCCGAAGAACAAACTATACGTCCCACCAGAAGCTAGGGCTGCAGTCCTGGACTTCTGTCACGGCTCTAAGCTCTCCTGTCATCCAGGGGTGCGAAGAACCGTGGCAGTTGTCCGGCAGCGCTTCTGGTGGGCGTCCCTGGAAGCCGACGTCCGGGATTATATCCAGGCCTGTACCACCTGCGCCAGGGGCAAGGCCGACCATCGCAAGGTATCGGGATTGCTACAGCCGCTGCCCGTGCCTCATCGCCCCTGGTCTCACATCGGCCTGGATTTTGTCACGGGCCTCCCGCCGTCCCAGGGCAACACCGTCATCCTCACGATAGTGGACCGATTCTCCAAGGCGGCCCACTTCGTGGCCCTCCCGAAACTCCCAACGGCCCAGGAGACAGCGGACCTCCTGGTCCACCACGTCGTCCGGCTGCATGGGATTCCAACAGACATCGTCTCCGATCGCGGTCCCCAGTTCTCCTCGCATGTCTCGAGGAGCTTCTGCCGGGAACTGGGGGCCACGGTCAGTCTCTCTTCCGGGTATCATCCCCAAACCAACGGGCAAGCAGAACGGGCCAACCAAGAGATGGAGCAGACCCTGCGTTGCATGACAGCCGCGCACCCGGCGGCCTGGAGTACCCATCTGGCCTGGATTGAGTATGCCCACAACAGCCAAGTGTCGTCAGCCACCGGCCTCTCCCCTTTTGAGGTGTGCCTAGGGTATCAGCCCCCGTTGTTTCCGGTGGTTGAGGGAGAGGTCGGTGTGCCCTCGGTCCAGGCCCACCTGCGGAAGTGCCGTCGGGTGTGGCGAGCCGCCCGTTCTGCTTTGCTGAAGGCCCGGAGGAGGACAAAGGCCCATGCAGACCGACGGCGGACCCCGGCCCCTACGTATCGTCCTGGGCAGGAAGTGTGGTTGTCTACCAAGGACATTCCCCTGCAAGTGGACTCCCCTAAACTCCAGGAACGATACATAGGACCCTTCAAAATTCTCAAGGTCATCAGTCCAGCCGCAGGCTGCAGCTTCCGGCCAGGCTGCAGCTTCCGGCCTCGCTGCGGATCCATCACGTCTTTCACGTGTCACGAATCAAACCACATCACACCTCACCCCTCTGTACTCCGGGTCCAGCACCACCTCCTGCCCGGATCATCGATGGCGAGCCGGCTTGGACTGTGCGCCGGCTCTTGGATGTCCGACGGATGGGCCGGGGCTTCCAGTATCTGGTGGACTGGGAGGGGTACGGCCCCGAAGAACGCTCCTGGGTGAAGAAGAGCTTCATCCTGGACCCGGCCCTCCTGGCCGACTTCTACCGCCGCCACCCGGACAAGCCTGGTCGGGCGCCAGGAGACGCCCGTTGAGGGGGGGGTCCTGTTGTGTGGGCCGCTGAAGAGGAGGTACTGCTGGCCCACCACCACCAGAGGGCGCCCTGCCTGGAGTGCGGGCTCCAGGCACCAGAGGGTGCTGCCGCCTAACAGGAGCAGCCAGGGTGACAGCTGACGCTCATCATCCTTGACAGCTGTCACCACTCAACAGGATCAGCATTGGTTTATCAGCCAGACGACATCTCCACCTTTTTGCCGAGATATCGTTCTACCTTGAAGGTAACGTACCTCAGCTGCTTGTGAGATAATAACCCTTTGTTGCTTGAGCGTTTTTTTTTAACTCTTTATTCGAAGAGAGAAGGAGGTGGTTTTCCACCGTACGTATTGCTGGGTGCACACGCACCCACTTCTAACTGTGTTTACTCCTCGCCAGCAGTACCAGATCCGACACGCGGAGGCAGTGGCCAGGTGGGAGTTCGGGACTTGGCGGCTCCAGTATTCCCAGGGTTCGGTGGCGGAGGAAATCGTGTGGTTCCGGTTCGACTTCGGACTGATGTCTCCTATCTTCGAGCCTGCCCACATGACATCTTGTATTTGACTCACTATTGTAATCTGTTGTTGTTGTTGTGCATTTTCACAACAGTAAAGTGTTATATTTGGCTTTATCCATTGTCCGTTCATTTGCGCCCCCTGTTGTGGGTCCGTGCTCCTACACTTTCCCCAACAAGTTGTATTTGTGTTGGAGACCGTCCTGTCCTGTGCATCAAAAGCAATTCTTGTATATTCGTCCGTGAATTGTTCTGGGAATTGTTCTGTAATTTGTGTCTGTATCATGGCCCAAGCAGAGGGTCACCCCTTTGAGTCTGGTCTGCTTGAGGTTTCTTCCTCAGAGGGAGTTTTTCCTTACCACTGTTGCTCTGGGGGTTGGTAAGGTTGGACCTTACCTGTGTGAACCACCTTGAGGCAACTCTGTTGTGATTTGTCGCTATATAAAGGAAAATAAATTGAAATTGAATTGAAAAATTTGTTGTTATAAGTATTGGTTGTTACGATCGTTATTGTAGGGTGTAGCGACACTATTGTGCTTTATACTCTAGTTATCGGCTTTATTTAGCTTTTTTGGTTAGCAAGGTGTGCTAGGCTAGTTATAGGCTAAATTACAGTAGCTCTTCTGACTATAGATAGCCAACGTTTGGGATTTATACTCTTACATGATGTAGATTTTTAATGGTTCTTCAGTTTAAATGGTTCTTCAATAGATATTAATAGATAGTATCTAAGTTTGGGGTTTCCATTAGAAAGCATGTACAGTACGGAATTTCTCTTTCTATAGTAACTCTCCATAACTTAGCTAGCAAATTGAACTTTAGATAGGAACCTCTACATATTATATCAAATAACCAGATTTATATCTTAGCCTACTAGCCATAACTTTGTTTTATAACAAGTCGACAGACTAGGTAGATGTACAACCCAGATACCAATGAAGTTGGGACGTTGTGTGAGATGTAAATAAAAACAGAATACAATGATTTGCAAATCCTCTTCATCCTATATTTAATTGAATACACCACAAAGACAAGATATTTAATGTTCAAACTGATAAACTTTGTTGTTTTTGTACAAATATTTGCTCATTTTGAAATGGATGCCTGCAACACGTTTCAAAAAACGGCTGAGGACACTAATTGTGAGCAATTAGTGTCCTCAGTTCCCAAACGCTTATTGAGTGTTGTTAGAAGAAAAGGTAATGTAACACAGTGGTAAACATACCACTGTCCCAGCTTTTTTGAAACCTGTTGCAGGCATCCATTTCAAAATGAGCAAATATTTGCACAAAAACAACAAGGTTTATCAGTTTGAACATTACATATCTTGTCTTTGTGGTGTATTCAATTAAATATAGGTTGAAGAGGATTTGCAAATCATTGTATTCTGTTTTTATTTAGATTTTACACAACGTCCCAACTTCATTGGAATTGGGGTTGTAGATTTAAATTTTTTCGTTGTGTGTTTTCTCTTTGTTACTGGTGGAAAGTGTGTGTGGTTAGTGTTTTGTTGTTTTTTTTTTTTTTTTTATAAAAATTAGGCATTTTATGAATGTGGAGCAAGCGCTTCAGTTATTTTTTGAACTGGAGGAAGACGGAGCGCGCAGCGCGTCATCAAAGTCTGAAGCAGACAGTGAGGATTCTGGTGCTGAAAGAGATGATCCCTTTTTGTTCTGGAAGAGCAACCAAAGCAGGTGGATCCACCAATGCAATGTACACATGGAGATCTGAACAGAGGGTCGGAGTGTGCACTTCTGTTTCCAGATCCAGATCTCTGCTCAGATGTGCAGCAGACACTGGTCCAGTAGTAAGCAGATTTCAGCCTCGGAGAACACCAGGAGTCCAGGTTGATACACTTTCCACCCAAAGTCCAAAGCACCTTTTTCTTTTTTTTTCTTTTTTTTTTTTTTGCAACTGACAATTAGAATAATTTGCACCAACACCAATAAAATTGCTGCAAAAACAAGGCATTAGGGAAAAATATAACTGGACAGACATTGAAATGGAAGATCTGTACAAAGTTTTTGGACTTCTGATATACATGTCATTGGTGTCACTGCCAAGTCTCCAAGACTACAGGAAACAAAATAATATTTTGTCTGTGCCCTTTCCACTGAAAGTAATGTCCAGAGACAGATTTGGATCAATATTCTGGAACATCCACCTAAGTGATCCAGATGAGGATGTAGAAAATGATAGAAAAACGGAACAGGAGGTCATGACAAACTGTTTCAAGTCAGGCCTCTTTATGATGACATCCTCAGTGCCTGCCAGGCTTATTACACCTGAGGAGGGAGCTGGCAGTGGATGAAAGGATGGTGGCGACAAAGGCAAAAACTGGAATGACTCAATATTTGAAGGACAAGCCAACAAAATGGGGCATGAAACTTTTTGTGTTGGCTGTTTCAAGTAATTGTTACATACTCAAGTTCACCATTTACACTGGCAAGACTGTGACCACAAGTGAGCACGGGCTGACATACGCAGTGGTGGACACAGCTAACCAAAAAGTCAGCTTCGATAACAGCTAATCAGCTAACTGAAAACCCTACTCTTACCCTGCTCTTCCCCCAGAAGGATCTACGGCCTTGATGAAGGAATTTGGTTCACCCTTCTCATCTATCTACCCCCCCCCAACATGCTGTTGTCTAGCAACATCAGACTTTACACACACACAGACAGAAACTTAACTCATCTGCACACCACATATGTCTCCCTCCCTCCATTCCTATTACCGTGTATCTCCACTCACCTCACCCTGGCTTCCTCCCTGCCACCCTGGAGGCAGCGCATTTTTTTTTTACTGCTGCAGACTTCAACTCCCCAAGCTGGGCGGCGCAGGCCCCTCCTGCTGCAGCCTTCACTCACATTGCCTCAATTCGGATGACGGACTGCTTCAAGTTTGATTTGTTCTTTGAACAATAAAATAATGACGACACTTAGTCTCATCTCTTTGAACTCCTGAGCTCGTTCTCTTTATTTTTTTTCTTCACCTCTTCTTGTTCTCTGACTCCTTGCCTGCCTGTATCTCCAGATCTAACAACTGGCCCCCTCTGCTGGTCATCAGTGGTAGTGACATACTGATCATCACAAAGTTTAGTGCACATAAACATGTCAAATGTATATGTGTTGTCTTTAGGTCTGATGTGTGCCATTATTACAGTAAACAAGTAATAATTGTGGATTAATTGCTGTATCTTGTCTGAGGTAATTGGAGTGTAAATGTAATTTCGTTGTTGTTGCACTCGTGTAATGACAATGACAATAAATGTCATCTAAAAGCCAAGAAAAGTTATCTTTTAGGAAGGTAAACCGATAAACCACCCAAAAATTTATCGGAAGCTACAGCTAACTGAAAACTTTCAGTATTATCTCCAGTACACTTGCAACTACTAACAAGCTGATTTTGAGTTTTAACACCACAATCGCTTCTGATAGCATCAAAGGTAACCACAAACCGAAACAATGAGTCAGCACTTCTGTTTTTGTGCGCCCTGCCCACTGCTGGAAGCTCCTATTTACTACATATGTTGCAGCAGTGAAACCGTTGAGGGGAACTCAGCTCAACTCCACACACAAAAAACAAGCCATTATTCCTTAACAGAATATCACAGTGCCACTGTGAGGCAGAGGTCTTGGAAAATAAAGCTGTTTTGACTTATGGTTTTGATTTATAAATTAAATTAATCCGGATAGAATAACTCCATTAATGTCAATTCTGTCATTTGTACAAAGTTAAAATATAACACATACCTTTTGGTTTTAAATAATGCACTAATTCTAAAGATTTGTAACAATAAACACAGACAGATGCCAAAGGAATTATGGGCAAAATGAGCCTCTGGTAACACTGACTGGTTGACTTATTCATTCTATGTAAAAACCAACTCGTTAATGTGGGGTGTGTTGGTGTTTACATATAAATGTGCTTTTGTAAAATATGCTTTTTTTATTTCTTAAAAAAAAAGCCATTTTCAAAAGCCAGAAAGTCACGTTGTGATTAGACAATGGTCTGATATAACCAGGGTCAAAATAATTAGAATGCTGCCATTTACTGGTGCCCAGGTGCTCAGACCGTAACCCATAATCCTTTCCGCGCCAGACAGTTGCTGCGGTTTAAACAGTACCCTGAGAAAACACGATGACAATTGTAAATGAACATTATAGAACCAAAATGTACATTTTTATTCCTTTTATCAGCTGCAGCAAGAGACTGCAACAACTCTCTGGCGCACAAAGGATTATGAGATATCTCAATACTTAGGACAAATACTGCCATGAACATTACTGGCCAGTAGATGGCAGTAGAGACAGTGAAAACTTGCCAAAACAAATATTCCAAATAATCCGTGTCTGCTACGTTTAAGCTGTGTGGAATTTAATAAATGCAAACTGAATTTCAGACATCTTATATAAATATATATATATATATATATATATATATATATATATATATATATATATATATATATATATATATATATATATATATATATATATATATTACTCTGGAACAAAGATGACAGACAGTGTTTGACATAAACAGGAGCCTAAAAAGCAAACAGGAATCGACTGCAATGATTCCAACTGAAAATAACAGAGAAGCAACCTGAGCTTCTTCATTTTTGCATAAAACAAACACAATAACAACATCTGTAAATCCAGAGAATATATTCACGAGAGTTTTAGGGACAATATACAAAGGTTTAATGCTGTTGTCTGTGTAGAGCCTGATCAGAGCGTCTCAAATGCATTTCTCCTGTCGTAAATGTACTGAGATTACCCATAATGCACCTGGACACAGCATGTCCACACTAAAACCTTCAAAATGAGTGCATTACTTTAAAACTAAAACATATATCTTTAAAACTGTATGCCTCTGGATGACTTGGGTGATATTGCCAGCAAATCAATATGAGGTCAAAAAAATGTATTTATTTTTTTTTTTTGCTTTCTTTCTTTTTTGTGACCAGTTCTCTTTTGCCTGCAGACTATAGAGTGGTTTCTCCTGGAACCAGCTCTCCTCTGTTTGGCTGAGTGAAGGCAAGGCACAGACAGAGACTGGACACAAATGTAGGCCTTTATTACAGGCAGGGGTTCGATAACAGGAAGGCAGTCTGCGGAGCAAAAGTACCAGGCAAGACTGAGACAGAGGACGTGGTCAAAAACAGGCATGGTCAGTACACGAGCAAACGGGGTTTTCAGAACTGAGGCAAAAACAGGATCCGGTACACAGAACAGAATGAAAGCACGGCTAGAGTGAAAACAGGACGAAATGAAGTGCTGGTAAGTGATGAACATCATCAACAAACGAGCAGTGAGAGAGCGAACAGACGCAGTTTAAATAAGGAAGACGGTGACAGGAAAACAAGGTACACGAGGACGAAGGATCTGGAAAGGGGGGCGTGGCTGACAGATGAGGAGCAGGTGCAAGAGAGTGAGGGAGGAAAAAGCAAAGCAGACGAATCAAAAGAACTAAGTGACTGGAAAATTAACTGAGAAAAAGAGATGTGGTTAAGGCAGACAATAATAAAAGTGAGCAAAACAAAATGGGAAAAAACTAAGAGATAATGTGACTAATCAAAATGGAAAACCAGGAGATCAATATCAGTAATAATAATAATAATAAACAAAACTGAAACAGAACTGACACTGAATAAAGTATAGAAATAAATACAATGACAATACAAAATTACTCATAAGAAATAAATCACAAACGGAACATAATCAGATACAAAACACTGAAGATAAACAATAAGCAAAACCTGCGACTAAAGAATAATGTAAAGAATGTGAAAAGCTAAACCAATACATACATGACTAATAAAATAAAAGATAACCAAGAACAACACTAGTGACAGAAAGAAAAGCAAGAAATGACTAAACTGAAACTGCAATACAAGAGAACCAAGAATACAATAAAGAACCAGAACGACACAGAATAATACATGAACATGAATGATCAGAAACAGACAAGAATAAAAACAATCAAGCAGCATAAAGTGAAAACAAAGTCAAAAATGGGCTAAACTGAAAGAAAAGGGGATGAAGACAGGAACCCAAACAGGACAGAAGCATGACATCGACCACAAAACATTTAGCAGGTAGGTACTCAAATCTTTGATTTCAGACTTTATAAGTGTTTGTAACTGTTAAGATTTGTTCACCACGCCTGCACAAATATGTTAGTGGATTGGACCCAAATTTATCAGAAGATAATTAGTCTGCTGATGGTTTTCAAAAAACATTGAAAACATTAGCTTCGATAATTAGCGGATTAGCGCAACTGTGCCCACCACTGGTCATACAATGTGCTCATGAACCTGATCCAACCATCCTCGCTTGGTACTGGGTACCACATTTACATGGACAATTTGTACGAGTCCCAAACTGTTTATGAACATGAAGTTTGGGACGTGCGGCACATACAGGGAGAACAGACGAGGACGCCCCAGAGGGAGGGCAAATGCTCTCTGAAAGAGAAAAATCTGAAAGAGGATCTATAAGATGGATAAAAGAGGGGCCTCTGGTGTTTGTAAAGTGGATGGACACACAGGAGGTGTCTGTGTGCTCCACCATCCATCATGTGATTTTGGGTGAGACAGTGCAGAGAAGGGTGAAGGATGAGAAGGATGGACGCTGGACAGTGAAAGACATTCCCTGTCCTACCCTGGTGTTTGCTTATAATAAAAACATGGATGGAGTCGACCTATCTGACCAGCTCAACTGCAGGACAATGTTGCTGTACTTCAACATTGCAACCACAAATGCATTCATCTGGCATCGTGAGATCAGCAGTGTCAAGCAAGTGCAGCCCAGACACACAAGGACTTTATGGTGTGTCAACTATGTGCCACAGACAAGACAGGTGTCCCACAGAACAGGAGCCAGAACCACGTTCCTGTGCCAATTGTGACAGACACAGATCCTCACCAAAAAGCCACAAAAGGCAGAGTGAGGTGCCAACGGTGCCTTCAGGTGGACAACGGAGTGACACACCGTGGAAGTGTCAGACCTGTGATGTGCCCCTCTGTGTTGTGTTGGACAGGAATTGTTTTTTTGAGTGGCACAAATAATTTGTGTTGCATCTTATTTTGACATCTGATTGTTTTGTAAATTGTTTAGCATTCGTATTTCCTGCACTATATGTTTTCCAAAATGTACAATTTATATTTACATTCTAAATCTTATTGTGATATCTGACGGTTTTGTAAATAATTGTACAAAAAAACAAAAAAAACACCTGAAGCATTTCTTGCATTTATGTAAATAATTGCATTTAAATTTTTAGGTACATATTTGTTTATTTATTTGGATCCCCATTAGCATCTGCAGTATAACTGCATCAGCTACTCTTCCTGGGGTCCATTCATGTTTTAATCACAGTTTCAGTACAATAACATAATAGATTTCCATTAAGGCCTGTAAATCATAATGAAAATTCATAATACATTCAGAATAAATTCATTCATAATCAATTCATAATACATCACAATACTTCAACCATTTGCCTCAGATAATACTTTTTAAGTTCCTTTTTAAAACCCAGTCCACTGCTCAATTCCCTTAACTTTAGTGGTAAATGATTCCATTCTCTCATGGCTCAAAACATCACTGTCCGTTGACTCTGGTTTGTTCTACATTTAGGCAAAATGAAACACAGTCCTTTGGCATGCCTGGTTGGATAAAAATGACTATCCTTACTAAAAGGCAGTTGTTGGTAAAGGACAGACGGTATCTGAGTCAGTGGCGGCTGGCCCATAGGGGGCGCTCGGGCTCTGCCCTCCTAGATGTGGAGGGGAAAAGTCATAATATATATATATTTAAAAGGTATTATCAATGTCAGTTTTACTTAATAGTATGTGCCTACATGTAATATGAATGATTAAAACAACACTTCCTCCAACTGACTCTCATTCAACAGTGCATTTCCACCGACAGAAGCAGAGAACGTATCATTCCTCGTCTTCATTCAAAGCGCCCTTGAAGTGCAGTGAAATAACCAATTGTATGTAGTTACTAGGGCAAATTAATAAATATTTGGCAAATCAACATTGCAAAAATTAATGGCTTTGGGGCGCCGGAATTTTAGTCCTTGCAACAAAAATGCGGGAACGTTAGATTACAGTCAGTGTTACACGTGACGCTTCAGCAGCTGTTGTCAGTCAGTCAGGAAGAGATGATGGGGACAACGACGTTTGGGTTATATTTATTTATTTTGATTTTGTCTCCGTGTGTTTTGCTGGAGTAAGTTAAACTCTTTGGAGGTTTAAAACGGGACAAAACTAATCAAATCAATGACACCAAAGTTTGGCGGGGATCCTTTTGGAGGCGCATGGAGGTGCGCACATCAGATCTTTCTCCTGGTTTAATGACAGTTGCACATCCCGGTTGGAGGAGAGACGTTTGTCTGACTCCTTATAAACCGTGTCAGGCTTCATTCACACTGTCAGCGCGCACACGTCACGGAGGCTGCTGATCTGCGCAGATGGAAAGAAGCGCATCCACCTCTGCCAGCTGTGGACTGACTCCTCTGGATCCACTTCAGCTCAGCTGACGAGCTGCTCAGATTTATTCCTGAATGTTGCTCCTGGTGTGGAAACGAGGATGAAAATTTAAGATAAAACGAATGAGTGATGTTTTTTTGTTTGTTTTAGGGGTCAAAGCTGTGATCTTTATTGGGACAGCAGACCACTTATAATGGTAATAGGGGAGGCCAGGGCTGTTTGTAACAGTGTTCAAAGCTGCAGCCATGCTGGTATTTTGATTTCACTTTACACGTTATGAGGATCAGTCCACAGAAGTGAAATATTCTTTGGAGTATTCCACACTCTAAAACAAATTATTTGCTCAGTTTAAAAACAAAACAAAACCCTAAAATAGCAATTTGAACAATAATGTTCTTTTGTCAACTGAAGAATTTTTCCATATTTTGAAAGAGTGTAAATTTGGTGATATTTTCTATTCTGTTGAGGTCGGTGTCATTGTGAACCCCAGGATCTGTTTGTCTGTAGATAATGTCAGTTCAGTACAGTTTGGTGTACTATGTGTGTAATTGGTGTCAAATGGTGAAATGTTCTTTGCTCAAGAACTTGAGTGTTGTATTTGATACTGTTCCTTTCCAAAGTAGAAATGGGGACTAATATAGCTGTAAATGGTTAACTTTATCTGTAAAACTGCTGATTTTGAGAAGGACATGAAATGATTATTGTGGAATTGTAGTAATTTTCCAACTGTTCACTTGAATGACTGTACTGGACAAGGCAGGGAATCTATTTGCACAGCAGCCCCACCAAAACTGTTTTTCACCAGCCACCACTGATCTGAGTTGTAATAATATTTCTTGAAAAGTTTGCTTTTGCATATAGCCACCTGTCCCTCACCAAAAGCCAAGAGATGCGCTTATGCATTGTATCCACACTCGTCCTAAAACCACATTTTAACACCACACGTGCAGCTTTATTTTGCACAAGCTGTAATTTTTTACATTATTTACTAAAGTATTTTACCAGACAACTGCACAATAATCCAACTGAGACAACACCAAACTTTGAATGACATATGGTATCACTGGTTTAGTTAAATATCTTGAACATCTTCTTATCACTGCCAAAGTCCGTCCCATTTTAGAGACTACATTATTTATTTGTTTGTCCCAGGACAGTTGGCTGTCAATACAGACCCCAAGGAGTTTGACTTCTTCCACTTGTTTAACAACTGTATTTTTCATTAAAAGATTTAGTTGTGGTTCAGCTCTTAAGGAATGTTTAGTTCCAATAACAATGTTTACTGTTTTTCCTACATTCAGAATGAGTTTGTTGTCTTCAATCCAATTGTCAATCTTTTTAATTTCCTGCTCAAGTTTTGTTTTAATTTCCTCAATTGATTTCCCAGCCATATAGACTGTTGTGTCATCTGCAAACATTGAAATGCTTGCTGTATCAAGCACTAATGGTAGATCATTTGTAAAGATAGAATATAAAAGCGGACCAAGACAACTGCCCTGTGGCACACCATGTTTCACAGTTAAAACATTTGAAAAACATCCATTATAATACACTAATTGTTTTCTGTCACATAAATAATCACTAATAAATTGCGCAGCAGATTTGGAGAAGCTATAACATTCAAGTTTTTTTTAGAAGAATTTTGTGATCAATGAGATCAAAAGCAGCGGAGAAGTCTAATAATACTGTCCCAATAATGTTACCTTTGTCCATTTCCCATAACCAGTCATCAGTCATTTGGGTCAGTGCAGTCGCTGTTGAATGCTTTTCTCTATAAGCATGCTGATAATTTGTTATCATTCATATGATAATATGAATGATATGATAATTTCATATGTGCATGTGTTTTTGAAATTTACAATTTCTATTTACATTTTAAGCTATGAAAGTGGTTCATTAAACAAGTTTGTGGTTTTCACAGTAAAAAAAAAAAAACTTTTTTCAACTTGGATCTTGTTTTTTATGTGATTTTAGGTTCACTGTGTTAATACAGTAGGTCAGAATGAATGACAAACTGTAAAGTTACACACGTGAGGTTGTGCTGAAAAAAATGACACCAAACAAGACCAGGTAAAGACTTTTTAAAGGTAAATTATAAAGGTAAAACCAAAAGTAGCCACAAATGGCCAATTATACCCTGGACCCTGCTGGCACTTTGTCTGTTTTTTCTAGCTGTTCTCTGTTCCAGGTCAAGCTGCTGATAAAGATGTGGAACATTAGAGACACTGACCTGGAATCTCCTGTGCTTCATCCATCTGACCCTCTGAGATTCTCTGAGAACCGGGACATAAGATCAACGAGGAACTGTGGGAATCTGGAATCTGGAGTGTGACAAGGACTTACGGAAACACCATCTGAATGCGCCTTCAGTTCCTTCAGTGATTGATCTGACGCACTGCTCTCTATCAATCTCTGTGATCACTGGAACATGTATTTGGTCACTTCACTGCAACATTTCTGCCTGAGTGTTTCATGTTTCGCTTTTGTACTTTATGTGGGGTTTTTATTGGTAGCTTGGCCAAAGCAGATGGTTGATTCCCCCCCAAGTCTGGTCTGCTTGAGGTTTCTTCCTGTGAAGGAGATTTTGTTGCCACTGTGTTTGTAAGGTTGGACTTTACTCGTGGTGTGTGTACTCATTTTGTGATGTTGTTCGTGCAGTTGTGCATCTGTATTTGTCTACTGCCTGGACGTCCAGACAGTTCTGAGGAGGAGGACTAATTGGTCTGTTCTGGACTGAGTGGACGCTGCTGACGTGGACAGACAACAGGTGCATGTCAATGGAAGCGGATGTGTTTGCACGACTCCGATGCCGTGCTCCTTCGCGCTAAGAGGTGATAAGTAACCAGACGCATGACTGCAGATGAAGAATGTAAAGGATGACATGGACAGACAGACAGATTGACAGACAGCAGTCCTGTCCACAGTAAAGCCCTGTTCAGACACAACTGGAACATCAATCATGACTCATGCAACATATTAAGCATCATGTTTTAACGGCTTTACCAAAGACCATTACTCAGAACACAAAAACGACACCAGTGACCTCCTGATTTTAACTCAAGACTTTGGACTGAAGAAACTAAAATCACACTGGGAGGAAAAGTGTTCCAAAACAGCTGCAAGTAAATTAATTCATAACCAGCTTTTTAGGAACTCCATTCAAAGGCCAGGTCTGGTGTCACACATCATAGCACCACCACAAAGCCAACATGGGTCCTGGATGGCAACCACCCCGGCAAAAAACCGGTCTATCCTCACATCCTGAAAGTAATCATCTACCCGCCACAATCAGCTGAAGTATGGGCATGTCCTTGACCTTCTCCAGCTGCTAGAGTCCTCAACCCTAATGCACCTGTGTGCTGGATCATGTTCAGAGAAACACACCACGTGGACTAAATGTCTGAGCTGATGTTTCCTCACGTGTCAGTGATCCTCCTCATCTGAGTTTCCCCAAGTAATCCTTAATCCAGCAGGAGCAAAGGATCCTCCACAGAGACCTGGTACCAAAGCCATCCAATCATCGTCTCTGGTCACTGGTTAGAGTCCAAGTCTGAAAACCAGACAGTAAGACAGGAACCACCAGGACCCTAAAGACGTGGATCTCATGATTCCATAAGATCTTCCCAGGTGTCTCTGGATCTCAAAAGCCAAGGACCCAGAGACATGAACGTCCCTGCTGAGATCAGTGAAGATCTCTACAAGTTCAACACTTTCACCACATACAGAGACACTTCAGATGGACAAGAACAGGAAGCCATTTCAGTCTGGATCCAGGACCATCCAAAACCCAGACACTCAACTTCTCAAGTGCTACAATCAGAGTGTCCACTGATTCCACAAAGATCACAGCATCTACATGACCAAAATAAATAAATTAATAACCCTGGCAGAACACTTTACTTTGCCCCATTCCAGGATCCTCTCAGTACCACACCCGTCCTCAACCTCATGTGGATTTGAACAGGGTGAATGATCAATTCTGACAACAGTCTCTTTTTGGAAACTGAACCTAATGTGCATGCTGTGATCCTGCAACAGGGACAGAAAACGTTTGCAAGGCGCAGAGACATGAGAGCTCCAGCCTCTGGACAATGAAAGGTGAAAAGTGTCACAGAAAAATTGCTCAGGACACTTTAGGCATGACGCGGTCGAGACCACGTGAACTCCGGCATCAAGTTTTGTCTGAAAAGGGCTTTGTAGAGTCAAAGACAACATGACATTTAAGAAGGACATAAAGAAATAACTTGAAGAGTTTCTAACTCCACCAAGGCTGCACAGTCCTGCACCTTTACTATCCATCACAGAGGTTATGTTTCCCATCATCTGTTGGTTTGTTAGCAGGATGATATGATACTCCTGGAGTCTGGAAAAAGCTTTGGGTCTGGCCTAGAAGAGAAACCAGTACAGTGGGTTGGATTTGGATCAATTCTTATCAAAAGGTCATTTAAATAAATTAAAAACAAAACCACATTAATGAGGATGTTTCAGGCCTTGGTGGAGGTATGCACACTAATGAGGGTCCTTTAGATAAAAATCTCTCTCTGGATCCAGATCAACATCCAAACACAGACAACCAGGGGTTACAGGTGCAAGGTTTTGTTTTTGTTTTGTTTTTTATAGCTGAGAAAGCATAAAAAAAAAACAAATCCTCAGATGGTGTTTAATATAAAGTCTTGCATCATGAACCTGTTCTTTGGACAAACGTTCCACCAGTTTATATGTAATCTACGTTTTTCCACTGATCCTGGTAACCGACCAACAAATAGAATAAAAACATAACATTTGTCAAGATGGGAAAAAAGCTGAGAGAATAAAAAATAAGGAAAATGACAAATAAAAAAGAAAAGGTGCAAAAATAAGTCGCTGTGATGAAAGAGAAGCTGCTGTGAAGCTTCTAGCAGAAGGAAGATTAAAGACAGGGGGAGTGACGGAGAGATAACTGACAGGTGAATGACAGGTGACCGAGAGGTGACCGACAGGTGACAGTCATCTCTTTGTTACCTCTCCATCATCACCATGGAGAGGTAACAAAGAGATGACTGTCACCTGTCAGATGACCGACAGGTGATGGAGAGGTAACAAAGAGATGACTGTCACCTGTCAGATGACCGACAGGTGATGGAGAGGTAACAAAGAGATGACTGTCACCTGTCAGATGACCGACAGGTGATGGAGAGGTAACAAAGAGATGACTGTCACCTGTCTGTCATCTCTCAGAGTGATGACCGACAGGTGACCGAGAGGTGACCGACAGGTGACAGTCATCTCTTTCTTACCTCTCCATCATCATCATGGAGAGGTAACAAAGAAATGACTGTCACCTGTCAGATGACCAACAGGTGATGGAGAGGTAACAAAGAGATGACTGTCACCTGTCAGATGACCGACAGGTGATGGAGAGGTAACAAAGAGATTACTGTCACCTGTCGGTCATCTCTCTGAGTGATGACAGACAGGTGATGGAGAGGTAACAAAGAGATGACTGTCACCTGTCAGATGACCAACAGGTGATGGAGAGGTAACAAAGAGATGACTGTCACCTGTCAGATGACCAACAGGTGATGGAGAGGTAACAAAGAGATGACTGTCACCTGTCGGTCATCTCTCTGAGTGATGACCGACAGGTGATGGAGAGGTAACAAAGAGATGACTGTCACCTGTCGGTCATCTCTCTGAGTGATGACCGACAGGTGATGGAGAGGTAACAAAGAGATGACTGTCACCTGTCAGATGACCGACAGGTGATGGAGAGGTAACAAAGAGATGACTGTCACCTGTCAGATGACCGACAGGTGATGGAGAGGTAACAAAGAGATGACTGTCACCTGTCGGTCATCTCTCTGAGTGATGACCGACAGGTGATGGAGAGGTAACAAAGAGATGACTGTCACCTGTCAGATGACCGACAGGTGATGGAGAGGTAAAAAAGAGATGACTGTCACCTGTCGGTCATCTCTCTGAGTGATGACCGACAGGTGATGGAGAGGTAACAAAGAGATGACTGTCACCTGTCAGATGACCGACAGGTGATGGAGAGGCAACAAAGAGATGACTGTCACCTGTCGGTCATCTCTCTGAGTGATGACCGACAGGTGATGGAGAGGTAACAAAGAGATGACTGTCACCTGTCAGATGACCAACAGGTGATGGAGAGGTAACAAAGAGATGACTGTCACCTGTCGGTCATCTCTCTGAGTGATGACCGACAGGTGAGGGAGAGGTGACCGACAGGTGACAGTCATCTCTTTGTTACCTCTCCCTCACCTGTCGGTCATCTCTCAGAGTCATGACCGACAGGTGACGTAGAGGTGACCGACAGGTGACAGTTATCTCTTTGTTACCTCTCCATCACCTGTCGGTCATCTGATGATCAGGTGATCTCTCTGTCACCTGTCAGTCATCTCTCTGAGAGATGACAGAGAGATGATTGTCACCTGTCGGTCATCTCTCTGACAAGTGACGGAGAGATGACAGACAGGTGAATGAGACATCACTGACAGGTGACAGTCATCTCTTTGTCATCTCTCATTCACCTGCCGGTCATCTCTCTGTCACTTGTCAGAGAGATGACCGACAGGTGACAGAGAGATGATTGTCACCTGTCAGTCATCTCTCTGTCACCGGTCAGAGAGATGACCGACAGATGACAATCATCTCTTTGTCATCTCTCCGTCAACTGTCAGTCATCTCTCATTCACCTGTCGGTCATCTCTCCGTCACTTGTCAGAGAGATGACCGACAGGTGACAGAGAGATGATTGTCACCTTTCAGTCATCTCTCTGTCACCAGTCAGAGAGATGACTGACAGGTGACAATCATCTCTTTGTCATCTCTCCATCAACTGTCAGTCATCTCTCTGTCACCAGTCAGAGAGATGACTGACAGGTGACAATCATCTCTTTGTCATCTCTCCATCAACTGTCAGTCATCTCTCTGTCACCAGTCAGAGAGATGACTGACAGGTGACAATCATCTCTTTGTCATCTCTCCGTCAACTGTCAGTCATCTCTCTGACAAGTGACGGAGAGATGACCGACAGGTGACAGAGAGATGATTGTCACCTGTCAGTCATCTCTCTGACAAGTGAATGAAAGATGACCAACAGGTGATTATGGAGAGATGAACAACAAGTAATGGAAATACAATGGAGGGATGATGGAAGGTTGACAGAGTGATGTCATGTTGATGAATGGATGATGTATGAATGAGGAAAAGGAGTGATGTGGGAGGATGAGGAATGGTGGGTAAAGCTGCATGGATAACAGGTTTGATGGAGTAATGAATAAAATGAAGAAATGATGAAGGATGATGGAGGGATGGTGAAGGAGTGATGACCATTTAATGTGTGAATGAAGTCTGAAGTAAAATGTGGACGACCGCTTCAGTTCTGTAAATATTACTTCAAGATAAAGACACGAATAATCCAAGCAGCCAATGCATACCTCAGTGGGTGGAGTCAAAGACAGTATTTCCTGAGTGCACAGCCAAAATGTTTGTGTTGATTCAAGTCGCTCAGTCTGCAACATACTCATTTCCCAGGCCACGCCCACGTCGCTTTGACAACAGGATGATGTCACACAGTGTACACTACTTCCAAACCTTTGATTCACTTTTTTTGGAATGTGTTGGAATGGGGGAGGAGGCATCTAACAAGCTCCACCCATCTTGTGCGTTGATTGGTCCAGTTGTGTCAGTAGGGAGCAACATTAAAATGTGTTTGCTCAAAAATGAGCACAGCAAGCTGGTTTTCAAAGCTACTGAACACGAGCTGGCTGTCAGAGCCGCAGTAGTGGGCTAGATGAGCTAGCTTAACCCCTCGTTAGGTCTGGGAACATGCACGACACCACATCCACAAAACGATGGAACTACCTTTGATTCTGGATGGCAACCACCCAGGCAGACAACTAGTCCTTGCCAGATGCCAGAGTTTACAGAGTGTGGAACAGTGGAACCTCTGGTAGTGCAGGAATTTGCCTGGAGGAGATAGAGGCATGGATGACTGATAACTTTCTCAAACTAAACACTGACAAAACTCAAGCCATCCTCATCTGTACCCCACATCAAACCCAGTCCTCCTCTCTCACCAGTATTCCCATTCTCTGCCACAACATTCCCCTGTCCACCTCCGTCACCAACCTTGGAGTCAGATTTGACCCACATCTCACCTTTGACACCCACATCCGCCACCTATGCAAAGTCTCCTTCCACCACCTCAAAAATATAGCCAAACTCCGCCCTTCCCTTTCCCAACCGGATGCTTAGAGGTTGGTCCATGCTTTTGTCTCCTCCAGGTTGGACTATTGCAATGTCCTCCTCATCGGGACCCCTGGTAAAAACATGCAAAAGCTGCAGCACATCCAGAACTGTGCTGCCCGGGTCCTGACGAGGAGGCGCAAGTTTGACCACATCACCCCTGTCCTCAGATCCCTCCACTGGCTGCCCATCAAATACAGAATAGAGTACAAACTCTGCTTCCTGACTTATCAGTGCATGCACGGAACCGCCCCTGCCTACCTCAGTGAACTCCTCACCCCACACACCACCTCAAGATCTCTCTGCTCCACCACCTCCTCACACTGCCTTCACCAACCCAGGACCAGACTCTCCACCATGGGAGACAGGGCCTTCCAGGCAGTGGCCCCTTGGCTCTGGAACTCCCTCCCAGAGACCCTGAGGGCCCCACAAAGTGTGGAGGCCTTTAAAAAAGGCCTAAAGACATTGTTATTTCAAAAGGCCTTTTAGATATCTTATCATTTGAAATGGTTTCTACAAAATCTGTTTTTAAAATCTGTTTTGTTTTTAAATCCTTGCTGTAGCACTTTGAGATTTCTTTGAAATGTAAGGTGCAATACAAATAAAATGTATTATTATTATTATTATTATTATTATTTATTTATTTAAATGGTTTATATTAACCTGCTAGCTAATCTATAAACTGAAGTCCGATACAGGCCCTGAGGCCCTTCACGCTGGCACCTCGGCCCCTGGAACTCTAACGTGAAGCAACTCCCCCTGCAGGAGAAGCCAGTGAGGTTGCCGGTTATTTTGAACCTGCATTGGTCTGAAAATTAAAGTGATTAAGTGTAAAAGTAATTAATGTGTCAAAATTGATTAAATGTCATCTCATTGGCTTAACTGAACAAATATTTTGCCTCTTTGGACAAATCTAAAGAAACACCTCAAAACAAAATGTCATTTTTTGTGAGAACACTGATGTCACCAACTCCTGAGGAAAACCAGCCAGGTCAGGTGGCACGCCATCTACGTTACTGCACAGATGCTGTGGTTACGTTCATCATTATTGCATGAACCCCCCATCATAGGGGTGTTGGTGACTGGATCTGATTTGCACTTCACCGTGAAGTATTTTGCAAAACTGCAAAACGTGTCACTGGAAAAAGTAATTTCTTGTTTCAGCACTATGTGGGAATAATTTTGCTGCTGCCTTCTACTAGAAGGTTGCAGACGTTAGGAACAAGTTTGGAGAGAGTCCTTTGGAGCATCATCTCCAGAACAAACGAGACCACAGGTGAACACCTTTGTAGGCTTGTGACTAATGCAAACCTGAGGTTGTATGTAGGTGGGCTCCTGGAACACACTCCATCTCAGTAAGACTGACCATCTTTCAGTGCTGTCAATTTGTAGATGAAGTCAGTTTTCTGTAGGCCATGAGGTCCATTGGTGCCTGTGCTGGTAGCAGAACCAGGAATTGAACCCAGGCCTACATATTGGTTGCCCACCTCCTTATCCCTGTTCTATTACCTGCTGTTGAGGATGCTTGGAAAATTCTGCATTGCAGTGGCTTCACGGTCCGAAGTGTGAAGACATGGAAGTGACCAGGTCTCAGTGGGTGACAGTCACTCACTAATCTGTTCAACTCTGCTGTTCCACTGACTGTAAAATTTTGACACTCAAGTTTCAAACACTTATTTAACTTAACCCGATTTAACACACACAGACGACACCTCACGTGTACGTGTAGGATGCTGGAGTGTAAATGGTGTAGCTGTAAGTGATAAGTCCTTCATCTTTGCTGACATGACGGAGTATTGGAGAACAAACATGACTTCTGGCTGCTCAGAGATCTGATTATTCAGACTTAATCAGCAAAAACAAGCACAAGGCAAAATTTGTGTTTGGCACTATAGTCACGGACAACCGTCTGCTAGCTGTTCACCATTTACAGTCCAACTTTGAAGACAAAGTGGAGGACATTAGGTAAAAAATATCAAAGCCAAAATCGTTTCATCAGACCGAGTGAACCCCTCACTAATGTAGACAGAAAAATACCATTTACTGCTTTTGACACCATCACGTGTGAAATGCTGTTGAAAATAAAAATACAGCTTGTCTCTTTGATCTGTTACCAACTAAATTGTTGAAGGACCCGTGGTCTTCACTTGGACTCACAATGCTGAAGACAATTATTCTGTAACTAACAGCCAGTTCTGTTCCTGCTGGTTTTAAATCTGCAGTGACTAAACCGATTTTTAGAACTCAACAAGATCCAGCTTTAATATAAAATCTACTTTCCTGCTCAAAAATCCTTGAAAAAGTAGTTTCCCAGCAGCTTGTGGATTATCTTGCTGATAATGATCTCTCTGAGCCGCTGAAGTCAGCATTTAGAATGCACCACTCCACGGAAACAGCACTTACTAAAGTGGAGAATGACCTTCTGCTGGCAGAGGACTCTGACACCACCACAGTGCTACTGCTGTTCTCAGTGCAGCCTTCATCATATAACATACACATCACATACTGTTGGGTCAGACTGAAAATCATTTTGCATTACTGCTTAGGTTCTCTCGTGGTTAGGGTTAGGTTAGACTCAGTTATCTCACCAATCTCGATGTGTCTTCCATAATAAGTATGGCTCTCAAAATAATGAATAATTAATTAAAGTAGCTAGAACATGTAAATTGTTTCATCCTTTTGTTTAGTCCTCAGTGACTTGTCTGTAATTAAAGGGTTTTTTTATTTTTTTATTTTGAGAGCAATAACAGGTTTGGACGTCTGTGCCTTTGGAGACTATTTTTGCAGAGCAGAAGTTTGTTTTCTTTAAAAAAAAAATAGCAGAAAAGAAAAAGTAACTTTGCTGTGTGAGAGAGAGGTTGTGGAATAAACGCTGCTCAATGACACATGTAAGAGAAATATATCTGTTAAATACTTTTCATACCTGAGTAACCTGCTTTAATAACTGTTATTGTTATGTTATTCAAAATGCAGCTGGTGCTGCTGAGTTCTGACGAGGAGATGAAAGTTTGACCATATGCCCCGACTTTGGCCTCCCTCCCGACTTTGGCCTCCCTTCACTGACCTCCTGTCCATACGAGGTCAGATTTTAAGGTTTTGTTATTAACATACAAAATCCTTCATGGACGAGCGGTTCTCTGTCTGACTGAGCTAATTAAACCTTATGTATTGGCCTGCACTCTGCATTCCCAGGACGCGGGATTCCTACAAGTTCCAAAGGTTAAAAAGAAGTCAGCAGGTCACAGAGATTTCTCTTACTGTGCACCTGGTTTACAGAAGAATCTGCCTACTGAGAAAAAAACAGTCGGATTCTCTGGAGTCATTCAAATCCAGACTAAAGGCTCATCTGTTCCCTCAATCTCATAATTATTACAAACTTAGTCATTATTTCCCTCCAACTTCAATTACTTCCATTACTGTCAGAGAAAGAGTCAGTCTCATCACTGGAGAATGTTCGTGAGGCATAGAACTCTTACCAGCAAAAATGTTAGCATGTTTTCTGTTCGTTCGCCATTCTAAGTGAGGCGGTGTGACTGACTGGGTTATTATTATTCCAACTGACTGATTTCTGTTTTGTTCACTGTATGAAGTCAAGCTGCTGACAACTGAAGGGTTGATGAAGCATTTTTGGAGCTTCCTCAATTCTTCTGACCATCCATCTAATCCTCTGAGATCCTTCCAGCACTGGGACATGTGACACCTCTGTGGGACGTGTGGAGGTCTGGGGTCTGGGTTGGGGGATTGTTCCTTCAGTCCCTGATCTGATGGTGATCTCTGCTCTACACCCTTTGGATGTCCTTTAAACCACCACTGGACTTCAGTATGTATACAGTTGCTTAGCTCCAACATGTTTGATGGTTCTTTGTTTTATTTGTAATATTGTTTTTGGTAATTCAGCCAAAGCAGATGGTCACTCCGCTGAGTCTGGTCTGCTTGAGGTTTCTTCATGTTTTTCCTGACCAGTGTTGAAAATACACTTGCTCATGGACTGGGTCAGCTTAGAGCAACTTGGGGTGACTTTGTTGTTTTGTTTTGTTTTTTTGGTTGTTTTTTGTTTTGTTTGCAATTTTACACTGTATGAATAAATAAAACTGAATTAAATAGGACATTAAATTAGAACATTAGAAACTGGTCACTTAGTACAAATCTGGAAATGTTCACTTTGATTTTGTGGCTTCACCCACTGAGTCTTTTAAGAGAGGGTTTGGAACTGAAGCAGCTCTTTGAGATGGATGGAGGTGCGGTTTCAAATACAGCAGACATTAATGGCACACTCACTCAACCTTCTGTGGTCACGCCTCACCTTGGTCTCTCGCTCCTCCAGCAGCGTCTCCAGTCTCTTCTGGGCAGCTCGGCCCTCGTGGTCATCACTGACGATGACGATGATGTGGTTCCACCTGAACTCCCTCATCAGATCGAACCAAACATGGGCTTGGTGGGAGTACGGCGGCACCGTTCTCAGGAAGGACAGGTGGATGCTCTGAGGAGGACCACACAAGCTGGGTCAGCATTCCCTTCCAGTTTTGTCTCATTGGTCCAGTTTCTCCCAGATACTTTATTTGCCAAACAGTCCACCTGTACTCACTCAGAGGTTGAAGTAGATGAAGTACTGGTGGTAACATTTGAAGAATTCATACAAAGAATAAGCTGAAGCAAAAGAATAACGCTGCAGCGTTAGAAGTAATGATGAATGTGAAACAGGAAGTTACCTTGTCAGAGTAGATGGACATACGTGTCGTCAGGCCAACCACAGGGATTCTGTAGAATCCGGCGGTGTAGGAGACAGGCGTCGGGGTCAGGTGATCGTTGGACTGAGGAGGATGGCTAACCAGGATGGCATAGACCTGCACGAGGAAGATGCTCAATCACATTTATCATATCAGTCATCAACTTGATAAACATACACAAAAAAATAAATAATGTATTTGCTGTGTCATGAAATGTTTCAGTCAATCTGGATCTGTCCTAAAAGATGCAGATCTTTACTGATGCATAATCTAATCTCAGAGCTGGTACCAACCACGATACAGTTTTCATGTCAATATTTATCATTCATAAAATACTCCAACTGAAAGAATCCAACATAAAAAGATATTTGCTGATCGATTTTGATCCATCAGAAGCCGTTGTGATAAACCCTGAAACTAATACGACTGATCACCCCAAGATATGTCTGAGATTATGAACAGGTGCATGATAAGAGAACATTCTGTGACCTGCTGACCTCTTTTTGACCTTTGTATCACACAGTATGTAAGATTTACTTTGATCAGCCAGATAGGGAGGCACTCATCCATCAAAGAGTTTGTATGTTAATAACAAAAACTTAAAATCTGACCTCATATGGGCAAGAAGCCTGTGAAAAAAAACCCAAAAAACAGGTAATATGGTCAAACTTTCTTCCCATCATCAGAACTCCACCAGCAGCATCTGATATGGTAGGAAACAACTTGTTAATTTTAACTTTAACTGACAGCCGACAGTCCAGATATTCCAGGCAGAGACAGAAGCAAGGTCCAAAAAACAAAGCTGGGTCAAACATGGTCAGGCAATCGAACAACGGCTAAACAAGGCTGTGGTACAAGCCTGGAACAAAGACATATAGTTCAACAAACTGGCAAAGGCTGACTAAACACATGAGGCTTAAATAACACAGGAGGTAATTACAGAAAATGAGCCGCAGGTGTGGGGAATGCTCAGGAAGGGGTTGTGGCCCGGACCAGAGAAGAGAAGAGACAAGAGCGTTCAGTGACAGGTGGGTGTGACAGACCAGAGCAGAAGCCACGGAAATGTGACAGTTACATCAACAGTGATAAAACCAGATATCTAAACAAAGATGAGAAATAACAAAAGCCTGAAAAATACAGATAAAGAGAACCCAACATGAAAGAGACAAAGAATAAACCCAAGAAACAAACGTAAGAACTGAAAAGAGATCAACAAGAAAATTAAAGGCTAAGACTAAACTAGAATGGAACTCACAATGTGGCAAAAGAATAACGAATACAACCCCAATTCCAATGAAGTTGGGACGTTGTGTAAAATGGAAATAAAAACAGAATACAATGATTTTCAAATCCTCTTCTACCTATATTCAATTGAATACACCACAAAGACAAGATATTTAATGTTCAAACTGATACACTTTGTTTTTGTGTAAATATTTGTTCATTTTGAAATGGATGCCTGCAACACATTTCTAAAAAGCTGGGACAGTGGTATGTTTCCCACTGTGTTATATCACCTTTCCTTCTAACAACACTCAATAAGCGTTTGGGAACTGAGGACACTAATTGTTGAAGCTTTGTAGGTGGAATTCTTTCCCATTCTTGCTTGATGTACGATTTCAGTTGTTCAACAGTTCGGGGTCTCCGTTGTCGTATTTTGCGCTTCATAATGCCCCACACATTTTCAATGGGCGACAGGTCTGGACTGCAGGCAGGCCAGTCTAGTACCTGCACTCTTTTACTACGAAGCCACGCTGTTGTAACACGTGCAGAATGTGTCTTGGCATTGTCTTGCTGAAATAAGCAGGGACGTCCCTGAAAAAGACGTTGCTTGAATGGCAGCATGTGTTGCTCCAAAACCTGGATGTACCTTTCAGCATTGATGGTGCCATCACAGATGTGTAAGTTGTCCATGTCATGGGCACTAACACCCCCCCATACCATCACAGATGTGTAAGTTGTCCATGCCATGGGCACTAACACACCCCCATACCATCACAGATGTGTAAGTTGTCCATGCCATGGGCACTAACACACCCCCATACCATCACAGATGTGTAAGTTGTCCATGCCATGGGCACTAACACACCCCCATACCATCACAGATGTGTAAGTTGTCCATGTCATGGGCACTAACACCCCCCCCATACCATCACAGATGCTGGCTTTTGAACTTTGCACTGGTAACAATGTGGATGGTCTTTTTCCTCTTTTGTCTGGAGGACACGACGTCCATGATTTCCAAAAATAATTTGAAATGTGGACTCATCAGACCACAGCACACTTTTCCACTTTGCGTTTCAAATGAGCTCGGGCCCAGAGAAGGTGGCGGCGTTTCTGGATGTTGTTGATGTTTGGCTTTCACTTTGCATGGTAGAGTTTTAACTTGCACTTGTAGATGTAACAACAAACTGTGTTAACTGACAATGTTTTTCTGAAGTGTTCCTGAGCCCACGCGGTAAGATCCTTTACACAATGATGTCGGTTTTTAATGCAGTGCCGCCTGAGGGATTGAAGGTCACGGCATTCAATGTTGGTTTTCAGCCTTGCCAGCTACGTGTAGATTCTCTGAATCTTCTGATTATATTATGGACTGTAGATGATGGAATCCCTAAATTCCTTGCAATTGAATGTTGAGAAACACTGTTCTTAAACTGTTGGACTTTTTTTTCACGCAGTTGTTCACAAAGTGATGATCGTCACCCCATCTTTGCTTGTGAACGGCTGAGCCTTTTGGGGATGCTCTTTATACCCAACCATGACACTCACCTTTTTCCAATTAACCTGCTCTTTGAGCATTCATCAACTTTCCCAGGCTTTTGTTGCCCCTGTCCCAATTTTTTGAAATGTGTTGAAGGCATCCATGTTGGGAAAGTGTAGTGACACGGACCCACAACAGGGGGCACAAAAGAACGGCCAATAGATGAGCCAAAAGGTAACAATTTAATGTTGTGAAATGTGCACAACGAACATACAGACAATCTCAGAATATAATTACAGTCAATCCACAAAGGTGACGTGTGGGCAGGCTCGAGGATAGAAGACGTCTGTCCTGAGAAGAGCCGGAACCACACGATTTCCGCTGCCACAGAACCTGGTGAATACTGGAGCCGCCAAGTCCCGAATTCCCAGGTGATCACCGTCCCCGACTGTCGGATCTGGTACTGCTGGCGAAAAACAAAGACAGTCAAGTGTGGGTGTGTGTACACCCAGTAACAACAACGGTGGGAATGCCACCTCCACCTCTCACTCAATACTTGCAGCGATCCCTCAGAGGAAAAAGAGTGCCGTCTTGCACAGCCTCCACAAAAAGGACCGGTACTCCTGCAAACACTCACAATAAACTGATTTACAAAATACCACAAAAAGGCTGAGGATATTACCTCCAATGAAGTATGATATCTCGGCAACGAGGTGGAGATGACGTCTGGTCTTTATGGAGTGAGAGGACGTTGAGTAGATGGGTGACAGCTGTCAAGAGGTAATGAGTGACAGCTGTCACCCCCGGCTGTGTCCATGGCGGCAGCGCCCTCTCGTGCCTGAAGCCCGCACTTCAGGCAGGGCGCCCTCTGGTGGTGGGCCAGCAGTACCTCCTCTTCTGGCGGCCCACACACAACAATCCATTTCAAAATGAGCAAATATTTAGACAAAGTTAGAAGACTACACTGTCCATCTGATGAGCATGTGTTATCAGCTAGTTGATAACATGACTCATGTGTGTCACCTGCACCCGGGGCACAGTGAATCAGGCCACAGTGAATCAGTCTAGAAAGTGATTTACTAAGCCCCAGTATCAAGTAGATGACAAATATTACGTGTTGAAGCTTCTAAATTTATTTTTACCTGAATTATTTCTATAATTTGTCATGCTTTGGCCCAGGGCCTGCTCAGAATCAGGTTTTGTACCCCAGTCTTTGTCTGTTTCCCTCTCTTTGTCCTTCTGTCTGACCCTGAGGTTTTTTTTTTTTTGCTGTTTTTCCACTTTAGTCTTGGTTATATTATCTGTTATACTTCAGCCACATTAAGTTCTGTTCTTGTTTAGTCTCTGCTTTTATTTTTCTTGCTGCTTAGTCATTCTGTGTTATCACGTTAGGTTTTGGGGATTATCGGTTACACTTGAATTGAATGAATGAATTGAATGAATGAGATTTATTGTCATTGTCATCACAAATTCAACAATGAGATTAAGTTTACACTCCAATTACCTCAGATAAAATACACCAATTAATCCACAATTATTACTTGTTTACTGTAATAATGGCACACATCAAAATTAAAGACAACACATATATATTTGACATTGTTTATGTGCTTTAAACTTGAAGCAGTCCATCATCCGAAATGAGGCAAAGTGGGTGATGGCCACCGCAACATGAGTCACGCCTCCAGCAGCTTGGGGGGTGTGGTGTGAGCGGGGACTGGGGTGGGGTGTGTGGTGGGGGGCAGGAACAAACAGTTGCCCCAAGGCGCTTTATATTGTAAGTCAAGGCCATACAATAATTATGTAAAACCCCAACGGTCAAAACGACCCCCTGTGAGCAAGCACTTGGCTACAGTGGGAAGGAAAAACTCCCTTTTAACAGGAAGAAACCTCCAGCAGAACCAGGCTCAGGGAGGGGCAGTCTTCTGCTGGGACTGGTTGGGGCTGAGGGAGAGAACCAGGAAAAAGACATGCTGTGGAGGGGAGCAGAGATCGATCACTAATGATTAAATGCAGAGTGGTGCATACAGAGCAAAAAGAGAAAGAAACAGTGCATCATGGGAACCCCCCAGCAGTCTACGTCTATAGCAGCATAACTAAGGGATGGTTCAGGGTCACCTGATCCAGCCCTAACTATAAGCTTTAGCAAAAAGGAAAGTTTTAAGCCTAATCTTAAAAGTAGAGAGGGTGTCTGTCTCCCTGATCTGAATTGGGAGCTGGTTCCACAGGAGAGGAGCCTGAAAGCTGAAGGCTCTGCCTCCCATTCTACTCTTACAAACCCTAGGAACTACAAGTAAGCCTGCAGTCTGAGAGCGAAGCGCTCTATTGGGGTGATATGGTACTACGAGGTCCCTAAGATAAGATGGGACCTGATTATTCAAAACCTTATAAGTAAGAAGAAGAATTTTAAATTCTATTCTAGAATTAACAGGAAGCCAATGAAGAGAGGCCAATATGGGTGAGATATGCTCTCTCCTTCTAGTCCCCGTCAGCACTCTAGCTGCAGCATTTTGAATTAACTGAAGGCTTTTCAGGGAACTTTTAGGACAACCTGATAATAATGAATTACAATAGTCCAGCCTAGAGGAAATAAATGCATGAATTAGTTTTTCAGCATCACTCTGAGACAAGACCTTTCTGATTTTAGAGATATTGCGCAAATGCAAAAAAGCAGTCCTACATATTTGTTTAATATGCGCTTTGAATGACATATCCTGATCAAAAATGACTCCAAGATTTCTCACAGTATTACTAGAGGTCAGGGTAATGCCATCCAGAGTAAGGATCTGGTTAGACACCATGTTTCTAAGATTTGTGGGGCCAAGAACAATAACTTCAGTTTTATCTGAGTTTAAAAGCAGGAAATTAGAGGTCATCCATGTCTTTATGTCTGTAAGACAATCCTGCAGTTTAGCTAATTGGTGTGTGTCCTCTGGCTTCATGGATAGATAAAGCTGGGTATCATCTGCGTAACAATGAAAATTTAAGCAATACCGTCTAATAATACTGCCTAAGGGAAGCATATATAAAGTGAATAAAATTGGTCCTAGCACAGAACCTTGTGGAACTCCATAATTAACTTTAGTCTGTGAAGAAGATTCCCCATTTACATGAACAAATTGTAATCTATTAGACAAATATGATTCAAACCACCGCAGCGCAGTGCCTTTAATACCTATGGCATGCTCTAATCTCTGTAATAAAATTTTATGGTCAACAGTATCAAAAGCAGCACTGAGGTCTAACAGAACAAGCACAGAGATGAGTCCACTGTCCGAGGCCATAAGAAGATCATTTGTAACCTTCACTAATGCTGTTTCTGTACTATGATGAATTCTAAAACCTGACTGAAACTCTTCAAATAGACCATTCCTCTGCAGATGATCAGTTAGCTGTTTTACAACTACCCTTTCAAGAATTTTTGAGAGAAAAGGAAGGTTGGAGATTGGCCTATAATTAGCTAAGATAGCTGGGTCAAGTGATGGCTTTTTAAGTAATGGTTTAATTACTGCCACCTTAAAAGCCTGTGGTACATAGCCAACTAACAAAGATAGATTGATCATATTTAAGATCGAAGCATTAAATAATGGTAGGGCTTCCTTGAGCAGCCTGGTAGGAATGGGGTCTAATAAACATGTTGATGGTTTGGATGAAGTAACTAATGAAAATAACTCAGACAGAACAATCGGAGAGAAAGAGTCTAACCAAATACCGGCATCACTGAAAGCAGCCAAAGATAACGATACGTCTTTGGGATGGTTATGAGTAATTTTTTCTCTAATAGTTAAAATTTTGTTAGCAAAGAAAGTCATGAACTCATTACTAGTTAAAGATAATGGAATACTCAGCTCAATAGAGCTCTGACTCTTTGTCAGCCTGGCTACAGTGCTGAAAAGAAACCTGGGGTTGTTCTTATTTTCTTCAATTAGTGATGAGTAGAAAGATGTCCTAGCTTTACGGAGGGCTTTTTTATAGAGCAACAGACTCTTTTTCCAGGCTAAGTGAAGATCTTCTAAATTAGTGAGACGCCATTTCCTCTCCAACTTACGGGTTATCTGCTTTAAGCTACGAGTTTGAGAGTTATACCATGGAGTCAGACACTTCTGATTTAAAGCTCTCTTTTTCAGAGGAGCTACAGCATCCAAAGTTGTCTTCAATGAGGATGTAAAACTATTGACGAGATACTCTATCTCCCTTACAGAGTTTAGGTAGCTACTCTGCACTGTGTTGTTATATGGCATTAGAGAACATAAAGAAGGAATCATATCCTTAAACCTAGTTACAGCGCTTTCTGAAAGACTTCTAGTGTAATGAAACTTATTCCCTACTGCTGGGTAGTCCATCAGAGTAAATGTAAATGTTATTAAAAAATGATCAGACAGAAGGGAGTTTTCAGGGAATACTGTTAAGTCTTCTATTTCCATACCATAAGTCAGAACAAGATCTAAGATATGATTAAAGTGGTGGGTGGACTCATTTACTTTTTGAGCAAAGCCAATAGAGTCTAATAATAGATTAAATGCAGTGTTGAGGCTGTCATTCTCAGCATCTGTGTGGATGTTAAAATCGCCCACTATAATTATCTTATCTGAGCTAAGCACTAAGTCAGACAAAAGGTCTGAAAATTCACAGAGAAACTCACAGTAACGACCAGGTGGACGATAGATAATAACAAATAAAACTGGTTTTTGGGACTTCCAATTTGGATGGACAAGACTAAGAGACAAGCTTTCAAATGAATTAAAGCTCTGTCTGGGTTTTTGATTAATTAATAAGCTGGAATGGAAGATTGCTGCTAATCCACCGCCCCGGCCCGTGCTACGAGCATTCTGACAGTTAGTGTGACTCGGGGGTGTTGACTCATTTAAACTAACATATTCATCCTGCTGTAACCAGGTTTCTGTTAGGCAGAATAAATCAATATGTTGATCAATTATTATATCATTTACCAACAGGGACTTAGAAGAGAGAGACCTAATGTTTAATAGACCACATTTAATTGTTTTAGTCTGTGGTGCAGTAGAAGGTGCTATATTATTTTTTCTTTTTGAATTTTTATGCTTAAATAGATTTTTGCTGGTTATTGGTAGTCTGGGAGCAGGCACCGTCTCTACGGGGATGGGGTAATGAGGGGATGGCAGGGGGAGAGAAGCTGCAGAGAGGTGTGTAAGACTACAACTCTGCTTCCTGGTCCCAACCCTGGATAGTCACGGTTTGGAGGATTTAAGAAAATTAGCCAGATTTCTAGAAATGAGAGCTGCTCCATCCAAAGTGGGATGGATGCCGTCTCTCCTAACAAGACCAGGTTTTCCCCAGAAGCTTTGCCAATTATCTATGAAGCCCACCTCATTTAAAACAAAGGAGGCTGGCATGTGGAGAGTGTGTTTACTGCGGCTCGAATGACCATGCGCAGAATAAGGGGCCCCAGGCGGTTAAACACCAAAGCTCAACCTTAGAGACTGGGCTAAAAGTGAGCCATACAAACCACACAGGTGTCCCACCCAAATGCGCACGACTCCCAGTCACAATCCTCTGTGGGGATTTAACCCTTACCGCTCCAGCACTGATTGACATAGGATCGGAAGAGAACCTACTGGATAGTAGGTGGGCTAAGGCTGTAGGGCTCCCTCTGGTGGCCGTTCCTTCACCATTAAAGGTGCGGGTGCTAGATGGCACCCTACTACCAGAAATCACACACCAGACACAGCCTTTAACCTTGGTTGTCTCTGTGAATCACAGGGAGGAGATTGTGTTCTTTGTAACACCTTCTACCTCCAGGATAATTTTGGGCTTTCCATGGATGGTAAAGCACAATCCCCGGATTGATTGGCCATCTGGAGCTGTGGCTCAATGGAGCGAAACCTGCCACTGGGAGTGTTTAAGATCCTCGGTGCCACCTGGTGATGAAGTTAAAGAGGAGGTCAGAGTCCCCCCCAATCTGACGGAGGTGCCGGCTGAGTATCATGACCTTGCTGACATCTTCAGCAAGGATCTGGCACTCACCCTGCCGCCACATTGACCGTATGATTGTGCCATTGATTTGGTTCCAGGCGCTAAGTATCCATCCAGCAGACTGTACAACCTCTCACATGCTGAACGCGAATCAATGGAGACCTACATCCGGGACTCATTAGCTGTCGGGCTAATCCGAAATTCTTCATCCCCGTTAGGTGCAGGTTTCTTTTTTGTGGGCAAGAAGGACGGCGGTCTCCGTCCATGCATTGATTATAGAGAGCTGAACGAGATCACGGTTCGCAACCGATACCCGTTACCTCTATTAGATTCAGTGTTCACGCCCCTGCATGGAGCCAAAATTTTCACAAAACTGGATCTTAGGAATGCTTACCATCTGGTTCGGATACGGAAGGGAGACAAATGGAAGATGGCATTTAACACCCCCTTAGCGCACTTTGAGTATCTGGTCATGCCGTTCGGTCTCACCAACACCCCCGCGACGTTTCAGGCTTTGGTTAACGACGTTTTGCGGGATTTCCTACACCGATTCGTCTTCGTATATATAGACGATATCCTCATTTTCTCTCAGGACTCTGAGACTCATGTTAAGCATGTCCGTCAGGTCCTTCAGCGGTTATTGGAGAACCGGCTGTTTGTGAAGGCCGAGAAGTGCGAGTTCCACTGCACCTCTTTGTCCTTCTTGGGGTTCATTATCTCCTCCAACTCCATCGCACCCGATCCGGCTAAGGTAGCTGCGGTGAGAGATTGGCCCCAACCAGTAAATCGTAGGAAGCTGCAACAGTTCCTCGGGTTTGCCAATTTTTACAGGAGGTTCATTAAGGGCTATAGTCAGGTAGTTAGCCCCCTTACAGCCCTGACCTCCACCAAAGTCCCCTTCACCTGGTCAGATCAGTGCGAAGCCGCGTTTAGGGAGTTGAAACACTGGTTTTCAACTGCACCAGTTCTGGTGCAGCCCGATCCTAGCCGCCAGTTTATTGTTGAAGTGGATGACTCAGGGATAGGAGCCGTGCTGTCCCAGAGCAGGGAGTCCGATAGTGTTCTCCACCCTTGTGCTTACTTCTCCCGCAGGTTAACCCCCGCCGAACTGAACTATGACGTTGGCAATCGGGAACTCCTGGCTGTGAAAGAGGCCCTTGAGGAGTGGAGACATCTGTTGGAGGGAGCTGTGGTCCCATTTGTGGTTCTCACTGACCACCGGAACCTGGAATATATCCAGACTGCTAAGTGGCTGAACCCCAGGCAAGCCCGGTGGTCATTGTTTTTCGGACTCTTTAACTTCATGATCACCTACCGCCCCGGGACCAAGAACGTCTGGTCTGATGCCCTGTCCCGGGTGCATGAAGAGGAAGTTAAAGCAAGGCTGTTGGACCCATCGGACACCATCATACCGGAATCCACTATCGTAGCAACCTGCTTGGGGAAACAACCCCTGTTGTTTCCAGCAGTCGAGGGAGAGGTCGAGGTGCCCTCAGTCCAGGCCCACCTCAGGAGATGCCGTCGGGTGTGGAAGAAAGCCCGTTCTGCTCTCCTGAAGGCCCGGACGCGGGCTAAGGACCATGCGGACCGCCGAGGTGCCCCGGCCCCAATTTACCAGCCCGGGCAGGAGGTTTGGCTGTCCACGAAGAACATACCTCTGCAGACGGATTCATCAAAACTAACTGACCATTTCATTGGACCATTTAAGATAGTCAAGGTGATCAGCCCTGCCGCAGTAAAACTGCAACTCCCGGCATCGCTACGTATCCACCCTGTTTTTCATGTGTCCCGGATAAAACCACACCACACATCAGACCTGTGCACCCCTGGACTGGCGCCACCTCCTGCCCGGATCATCGATGGAGAACCAGCCTGGACCATCAAGAAACTCCTCAATGTTTGTCGAAGGGGCCGGGGGTATCAATATCTGGTAGACTGGGAGGGTATGGCCCTGAAGAACACTCCTGGGTGAAGAGGAGCTTCATTTTGGATCCCACCCTCCTGGCGGATTTCTACCAGGAGCACCCAGATAAGCCAGGGCAGGCGCCAGGAGGCACCCGTTGAGGGGGGGTCCTGTTGTGTGAGCCGCTGAAGAGGAGGTACTGCTGGCCCACCATCAGATGGCGCCCTGCTATGCTGGCACCTTTTGGTCTCGGGAGGGCGCACTGGCCTGTTGGCCCTTGTTGGTACTACCAGGTGCACACCATTAGACTGTCATCACCTGTCATCCATCACCTCATCATGACTCCATAAGAGCCTGGAGAAGACACCATAACTCTGCCGAGTTATCATCTTACCACACAGGTAAACCTACTCAGCCGTTTTGTGCTGTATGCACATTCATTGCTACTGAAGTCTTTGCAGTTGTGATTCATATACTTGCAGCTTGTAGCTGGGGTTGTGGGAAGTTTGGAGGAGTTGGCGTCTCCACTCCTCACTTCTTACTTGCTAAGTATAACAATTGACACTGCACGTTTTTCCAGTTTTCCTCTGCACTCTGGGAGTATTTGGATTTATTCTTTCAGGAGGATTACTGAGTTTTGCTGACTGTTTGCTGGGTGTACACACACCCACCTAATCTGTTTTTGCTCCTGCCAGCAGTACCGGTCCGACAGCCTCGAGCGGTGGCCACCTGGGGGTACCAGGACTTGGCGGCTCTGGTGTATTGGAGGCCTCCAGCTGGCGGTGGAACTTTGTGGGTACCGGCTCTTCTGTGGATAGGAGTCTCCTACCCTCGGGCCTGCCCACGTGTCACCATTTTTGTTATTAATTGGACTCAGCATATTCGTAACCCGTTTGCACTTTTGCATAATAAATTGTTATTTATTGGAACTCCTACTGACCACTCATTTATGCCCCCTAACGTGGGTCTGTGCATTCACTTTCCCAACAATTTATTAGAAAGTGGAAGAAACACAAGATGACTGTCAATCTCCCTCGGTCTGGGATTCCATGAAAGATCTCACTTTGTGGGGTAAGGATGATTCTGAGAAAGCTCAGAACTACACAGGAGGACCTGGTCAATGACCTGAAGAGAGCTGGGACCACAGTCACAAAGATTACATTAGTAACACATGATGCTGTCATGGTTTAAAATCCTGCAGGGCAGCAAGGTGCCCCTGCTCAAGCCAGCACATGTCCAGGCCCGTTTGAAGTTCACCAGTGACCATCTGGATGATCCAGAGGAGGCAGGGGAAAAGGTCATGTGGTCAGATGAGACCAGAATAGAGCTTTCTGGAATCAACTCCACTTACCCTTACCATGTTTAGAGGATGAGAACAACCCCAAAAAACCATCCCAACCGTGAAGCATGGGGGTGGAAACATCATACTCTGGGGTGCTCTTCTGCAAAGGGGACAGGACGACTGCACCGTATTGAAGGGAGGATGGATGGGCTCATGTATTGTGAGACTTTGGCAAACAACCTCCTTCCCTCAGTAAGAGCATTGAAGATGGGTCATGGCTGGGTCTTCAGCATGACAATGACCCCAAACACACAGCCAGAGCAACTAAGGAGGGGCTCCGTAAGAAGCATTTCAAGGTCCTGGAGTGGCCTGGCCAGTCTGCAGACCTGAACTCAATAGAAAATTGTTGGAGGGAGCTGAAACTCCAAACCTGAAAGATCTAGAGAAGATCTGTATGGAGGACTGGACCAATATCCCTGTTGCAGTGTGTGAAAAGTTGGTCAAGACCTATGAGAAACGTCTGACCTCTGTAATGGCAGACAAATGTTTCTGTACCAATTGTTAAGGTCTGTTTTTCTAGTGGATCAAATACTTATTTCATGCAATAAAATGCAAATCAATTATTTCAAAATGATACAATGTGATTTTCTGGATATTTTTTTTAGATTCTGTCTCTCACAGTTGAAGTGTACCTATGATAAAAATTACAGACCTCTACATTCTTTGTAGGTTGAAAAACCTGCTAAATCAAATACTTATTTCCCCCACTGTACAAGGAATCTGATCTGGTGTCAATGGTGCATAAACAACAATAAAAGAAAAAGAAAAAATACTTCTGAGACATAAAGAGTCAAACAAATAAATGGACAAAGCTAAGTTTATTGTCAATAGATATAGTGGAATGGAGCTGTGCAGGCCTGCAGATAAACAGTTCAGGCATGATCAGTCTGTACTTTGTGGGAGTGGGGAGCAGGGTAAATGGGGGTCTCTGGCATTATTTATAAGTCTAGCTGTGGATGGAAAGAAGCTATTTTTGTGTCTTGAGGTTTTAGTCCTGATGGACCTCAGCCATCTGCCAGAGGGGAGGGTGACAAAAAGTTTGTGTCCTGAGTGAGAGGGATCGGCCACTATCTTCCCTGCACGCCTCAGGTCCCTGGAGGTGTACAGGTCTTGTAGGGATGGCAGACTGTAGTCGATGACCTTCTCTGCTGTGTGGATGATACGCTACAGTCTGCTCCTGTCCTTCACAGTGACAGCAGCATATCAGACAGTGATGGAGGGGGAGATGATGGACTGAGCGATGGCAGTGTAGAAGTTCAGCATCATTGTTTTTGGCAGGCTGAATTTCCTCAACAGCCACAGAAAGTATATCTTCTGTTGTGCTCTCTTGATGATAGAGCTGACGTTCAGCTCCCATTTGAGGTCCTGGGTGATGGTGATCCCCAGGTAACAGAAGGAGTCCACAATGGCGACTGGGGAGGCACACAGGGTGATGGGGCGGTCAGGACTGGGTTCTTTCTGAAGTCAACAACCATTTCCACTGTGTTGGACATTGAGCTCCAAGTTGTTCTGTTTGCACCAGGACACCAGGTGATCGATCTCCCGTCTGTAGAAAGACTCATCCCCATCAGAGATGAGTCCAATGAGGATGGTATTGTCCGTGAACTTCAGGAGCTTCACACACTGGTGACTGGAGGTGCAGCTGTTGGTGTACAGCGAGAAGCGTAGAAGGGAAAGAACGCAGCCTTGGGGGGACTCAGTACTGATGGACCGTGTGTTGGAGATGTGACCCCCCCCAGCTTCACGTCCTGCCTTCTGTTGGACAGGAAGTCAGTAATCCACCTACAGGTGGAGTCCGGCACGCCACCTGAGAGCGCTTGTCTTGCAGCAGGGCTGGGATGATCGTGTTGAAAGCAGAACTGAAGTCACAAATAGAATCCTGGCATAGGTTCCTGGCGAGTCCAGATGCTGGAGGATGAGGTGGAGTGCCGTGTGGACACCGTTATCTACCGAATTGTTGGCTCTGTAGGCAAACTATGCAGGGGATCCAGGTGGGGGTCAGAGATGGCTTTGAGGTATGTGAGGACAAGGTGCTCGAAGGTCTTCATCACCACAGAGGCCAGGGTGACAGGTCTGTAGTCATTAAGTCCTGAAGTTCTTTGTTTTTTGGAGATGAGGATGGTGGAGGCTTTGAAGCATGCTGGCACCTGGCATGTCTCCAGTAAGGTGTTGAAGATGTCTGTGAACACCGGGTGTCAGGTTCCAACCCCGGGGTGAGGTTGGTTATCTTATCTCCCCTTTTCACAGCTCAATTTTCTAGTTATTAGTTTCATTCTGAGTTCATCATTTATTTTCTGATCTATATTCTGTAGTCTGTTTTTGTTTTGTTTATTTTTGGATTTTCTGTTTTTCATATTTTAGTCATGTGGTTTATTCATTGTTTCTGTCCAGTTATGGTTGTTTCCATTGTGTTAGCCATTCTGGTTTGTCTCCTGATTCTTATAATGTAGTTTTTAGTTGTTTCAGCCCTCTTGTGTTCTTCACGTTGCTTATATGGTTAGCTTGTGTTTTGTTTTCTGTTTCTTGTTTCATCTTTGTCAGTCCACCTGAATCACTCCCTCACTCTCTTGCATCTTTTCGCTCCTCTTGGATTCACCCAACCACACCTCCCTTCTGGAACTTTCATCCACACATGCACCTTGTTAATCTAATTACCTCACCTGTGTATTTAAGGCCTTCAATTTCTCCACTCCTCTGCCAGTTCATCGTGATCCATGTATGCACGTTCCAGCAGCCTGATTCTGTATTGTATTTGCCTCAGTGTGTTACGACCTTGCTTTGTGTACTGGACTCTGTTTTTGCCTCTGTCTTTGATGCAGTATCTCTCCGTGTTTTTGAACCTAGCTTGTCTCTTAACCACGTTTTTGACTAGCACTTATCTGTACCTCAGCTTCACTGCCTGCCTTCCCGTGTACCGTACCCCAGCCTGTGAAAACGATAAAGCTTATTTTCTACTTATAACACCTTGTCCTCGAGTCTGCATTTTGTGCCCTCCCATATTCTGTGCCATGCATCCTTGAGCCTTGACACGGGGACAGTAATACAAAGGTATCCATCCATCCATCCATCCATTTTCTTCCGCTTTATCCGGAGTCGCGTATCGGGGGCAGCAGCTCAAGCAAAGCCGCCAAGACCTCCCGATCCACACACACCTCCTCCAGCTCCTCCGGGGGAACCCCGAGGCATTCCCAAGCCAGCCGAGAGATGTAGTCCCTCCAGCGTGTCCTGGGTCTTCCCCGGGGCCTCCTCCCAGTGGGACGTGCCCGGAACACCTCTCCAGCGAGGCGTCCAGGGGGCATCCGGAAAAGATGCCCGAGCCACCTCAACTGACTCCTTTCGACGTGGAGGAGCAGCGGCTCGACTCCGAGCTCCTCCCGAGTGACCGAGCTCCTCACCCTATCTCTGAGGGAGTGCCCAGCCACCGTGCGGAGGAAACTCATCTCGGCCGCTTGTACTCGCGATCTCGTTCTTTTGGTCATGAGCCAAATCTCATGACCATAGGTGAGGATCAGAACGTAGATCGATCGGTAAAACGAGAGCTTTGCCCCCTACTCAGCTCTCTCTTCACCACGACGGTCCGATACAGCGACCGCATCACTGCAGATGCTGCACCGATCCGTCTATCGATCTCACGCTCCATCCGTCCCTCACTCGTGAACAAGACCCCGAGATACTTAAACTCCTCCACTTGAGGCAAGGACACTCCACCGACCTGAAGAGGGAAAAGCACCTTTTTCCGGTTGAGAACCATGGCCTCGGATTTGGAGGTGCTGATTTTCATCCTGGACGCTTCACACTCGGCTGCAAACCGCCCCAGTGCACGCTGAAGGTCCTGATTTGATGAAGCCAACACAACCACATCGTCCGCAAACAGCAGAGACGAGATTCTGTGGTTCCCAAACCAGACCCCCTCTACACCCTGGCTGCGCCTAGAAATTCTGTCCATATAAATAATGAACAGAACCGGTGACAAAGGGCAGCCCTGGCGGAGGCCAACGTGCACCGGAAACAGGCTTGACTTACTACCGGCAATGCGAACCAAGCTCCTGCTGCGGTCGTACAGGGACCGGATAGCCCTTAGCAAAGGACCCCGGACTCCCGAAGCACTCCCGACAGGGTGCGCCTAGGGACACGGTCGAATGCCTTCTCCAGAGCCACAAAACACATGTGGACTGGTTGGGCAAACTCCCATGAACCCTCGAGCACCTGATGGAGCGTGTAGAGCTGGTCCAGTGTGCCGCGACCAGGACGAAAACCACACTGCTCCTCCTGAATCCGAGGTTCGACCATCGGTTGAATTCTCCTCTCCAGTACTCTGGAATAGACCTTACCGGGGAGGCTGAGGAGTGTGATCCCCCTATAGTTGGAACACACCCTCCGGTCCCCCTTCTTAAACAGAGGGACCATCACCCCGGTCTGCCAATCCAGAGGCACTGTCCCCGATCGCCACGCGATGTTGCAGATGCGTGTCAGCCAAGACAGCCCCACAACATCCAGAGACTTAAGGTACTCAGGACGGATTTCATCCACCCCAGGAGCCTTGTCACCGAGGAGCTTTCTAACCACCTCGGTGACTTTGGCCTGGGTAATGGATGAGTCTGCCTCAGAGTCCCCAGTCTCTGCTTCCTCTTCGGAAGGCGTGATGATGGGATTGAGGAGATCCTTTAAGTACTCCTTCCGCCGCCCGACAACATCCCCAGTCAAGGTCAACAGCTCCCCACCCGCACCGTAAAGAGTGCTGGTGGAGAGCTGCTTCTGCTTCCTGAGGCGTCGGACGGTTTGCCAGAATTTCTTCGAGGCCGACCGATAGTCCTCCTCCATAGCCTCCCCGAACTCCTCGCAGACCCGAGTTTTTGCCTCTGCGACCGCACGGGCTGTGGCACGCTTGGCCTGCCGGTACCTGTCAGCTGCCTCTGGGGTCCCACCTACCAACAAAGATAAGTAGGACTCCTTCTTCAGCTTGATGGCATCCCTTACTTCCGGTGTCCACCACCGGGTTCGGGGATTGCCGCCGCGACAGGCACCAGAGACCTTGCGACCACAGCTACGAGCAGCCGGATCGACAATGGAGGTGGAGAACATGTTCCACTCGGACTCCATGTCTCCAACCTCCCCCGGGATCTGGGAGAAGCTCTCCCGGAGGTGGGAGTTGAAGACCTCGCTGACAGAGGGTTCCGCCAGTCATTCCCAGCAGACCCTCACGACACGTTTGGGCCTGCCAGGTCTTACCGGCTTCCTACCCTCCCAGCGGATCCAACTCACCACCAGGTGGTGATCAGTCGACAGCTCTGCCCCCTCTTCACTCGAGTGTCCGAGACACGTGGCCGAAGGTCAGATGATACGACTACAAAGTCGATCATTGACCTCCGGCTCAGGGTGTCCTGGTGCCACGTGCACTTATGGACACCCTTGTGCTCGAACATGGTGTTCATGATGGACAAACTGTGACTAGCACAGAAGTCCAACAACTGAACACCACTCGGGTTCAGATCGGGGAGGCCGTGCTTCCCGATCACCCCCCTCCAGGTCTCACTGTTGCCGCCCACGTGGGCGTTGAAATCCCCCAGCAGAACAATGGAGTCCCCAGTCAGAGCACTATCTAGTACCCCTCCCAGGGACTCCAGGAAGGTCGGGTACTCTGCACTGCTGCTCGGCCCGTAGGCCGAGACAATGATATACAAAGGTACAAAAGGTACATGTCCCAAAAATCCACTGAAGATTTCTACTGTGACCATCCACTTACTGTCCAAATTGAAAAAGAAGAGTGGGCAAGGACAACATTTCGGCTAAATATCTTTTGATGTGGTGAGGGAGGGTCAAGGTCAAAGACATGTCCACGTTTGATGTGGTTATGGATTCACCCACATTTCACCTGGTCAAGGACTCATCCACGTTTTGCATGGTCAAGGACACGCCCACATTTCACCTGATCAAGGACACACCCATGTTTTACGTGGTCAAGGACACGCCCACATTTCACCTGATCAAGGACACACCCATGTTTGACCTGGTCAAGGACTCATCCACATTTTACCTGATCAAGGACATGCCCATGTTTGACCTGGTCATGGACTCATCCACATTTTACCTGATCAAGGACATGCCCATGTTTGACCTCCGTAAGAAGCATTTCAAGGTCCTGGAGTGGCCTGGCCAGTCTCCAGACCTGAACTCATTAGAAAATCTTTGGAGGGAGCTGAAACTCCAAACCTGAAAGATCTGAAGAAGATCTGTATGGAGGAGTGGACCAAAATCCCTGCTGCAGTGTGTGAAAACTTGGTCAAGAACTACAGGAAACGTCTGACCTCTGTAATTGCAAACAAAGGCTACTGTTCCAAATATTAACATTGATTTTCACAGGTGTTCAAATACTTATTTGCGGCAGTAACATACAAATAAATTATAAAAAAATCATACATTGTGAATTGATTTTAAACACCTGTAGTACACTTGGGGAGACATAAATAACTCAGCCTTATAAATAATAACTTGCTGTATTAATTCCACAATAGAATGACGTAAACCTATGAACCTATACATAATGTGTTTATGCTGCCACTAAACAACATTTCTGATCCACTGGGCCCCGGCTTCCCCTACTGTGACATTCAAAATTAGGTCAAGGTCACTCATCGTCAAAGTCAACCTTGACTCTCATGGGATGCAACCCTGCTGCAAATTTGGCAAAGTTGTCTCAAAGCTTTGAAAGGTTACAGGGAGTGCAGTGTTTTGGACGCATGGACATGTGCACAGACAAACGCAGGTGCGCACACAGGAACAAATGGACACACGCAAGGATGGATACATGAATGGATGGACACACGGACACACATGGATGGATGCAAGAATGCACAGATGCGTAAACACACAGATTAATGGACGCATGGAAGGACACACATGCTCAGACAGACACATACGGACGGATGGACAGACACAGATGCACAGCATTTCTATAGCTCTCCATCGTTGCAACAGGGGACAGTGACTTGACGAGGACTGGTTTGGTTGAGAGAAATGATTTTAGGATTTCTGAATAATGACATCATGGTTCCACAGAACCTGAAAGTAACCAGAACTTTGTTTTGTGCGTCTGAAGATGAAGAGAACAGGCTCTGCTCTGTGCGTTCGGCTGAGGCGCTGTAATCCTGCGCAGGGCAGACAGAGGGATTACACGTCTCTGTCTCCGTCGAGAGCGCGCGGGCTGGACGGCAGATTAACGGCCCGCCGCTCTCTTCCTGTCCAACGCTCTGACTCCATGTTGGCCTCATTTCCACCACAAAGAAAAACATCAGTGAACACCGCGATGTGGAAGCGCGTCTTCCGACTGCGTCTCACCGTGTGTCATCACCATGGAAACAAAAACCGTGTGGTCTCTCTGACAGTCTGTCACAAACCAGCCCTCGTGATCAAAACACAAATGGAACAAACACCAACAGATGTTTGGTGACACGGAGACACTTTCCATTTGTCTCTGATCCAAATCTCTGTCTTGTTTTTGGCCGGTTGACATCTGACTGTAAATGGTTTTTTGTTTGACTTTCTCTCCGTGACGTGTTGGACGTGGAATTCAACGCAGACTTCCTCAGACTTTTTCCAAATAAAGAAAATTCTGAGTTGGCCGCCTCCAGACGGTGTCTCTCAGGTCACCTCTGATGACACACATCGCCATGACAACCACACCATGGACTCACTGTAGGTCACTGGTTAGAGTCCAAGTCTGACAACCAGAGAGGAAGCACCAGGACCCCGAGGACTTGGGGTCGTTCTCCTGCAGAGACATCACCATCACCAGACACCTCTGACCTTTGACCTCTGTATGGATGTGTGTATTTGGTTGCCTTGTCACCTTCATCCTTGAATGATCTCTTAAATATTTAAGTTGGAGCTTCTCTTGTACCTCGTGGAATAAATATTTCAATGCATCAGTGCAGAAAACTCACATGTGGTCTCACAACGAGAAGTCACACCAATCTCCATCTTCTAAATCATCAACAACACTTAACGGTTTTTACGTTTCACTACTTTTGGAGAAGTGGGTGTTGTGAAAGTGTAGGAACACGGACCCACAACAGGGGGCGCAATGAATGGACAATGGAGGAAGTAAAAAACAAGATTTACTACTGAAACAAGCACGAGTAGTATAACAAACACAATGTTTAGGGTCGAATCCGCTGGTGTCGTGTGGGCAGGCTCGAAGATAGGAGACGTCCGTCTCAGTCGAACCGGAACCACCCAGATCTCCACTGCCACCGAACCCTGGAAATACTGGAACCCGCCAAGTCCCGAATTCCCAGGTGGCCACTGCCTCCGCTCGTCGGATCCGGTACTGCTGGCAGGAGAGAGCAAGAACACACAGGAGTGGATGAACGCACCCAGTACAGAGAGGGGAGAAGCCGCCTCCACCTCTTGGCAAAGTTCAGCAGGAAGGTGAGTACTTATCCAAAGAAGGAGGGTCTCAGTAGTCACCAGTCCTGAAAGGTTTAACAAGTTTGTCAATCACAGAATATGCTGCAGAGAATGTTACCTTGGTCTTAGGCGATATCTCGGCACTGAGGTGGAGACGCCGTCCTCCTGATATACCTCGGTGCTGAGTAGAAACAGCTGTGTTTGGTGATGGGTGACAGCTGTCACCCAGATTACTCCCATGATGCGGTAGCGCCCTCTGGTGCCTGGAGCCCGCACTCCAGGCAGGGCGCCCTCTGGTGGTGGTGGGCCAGCAGTACCTCCTCTTCAGCGGCCCACACAACAGGACCCCCCCCTCAACGGGCGCCTCCTGGCGCACGACCGGGCTTGTCCGGATGGCGTCGGTAGAAGTCGGCCAGGAGGGCCGGGTCCAGGATGAAGCCCTTCTTCACCCAGGAGCGCTCCTCGGGGCCGTACCCCTCCCAGTCCACCAGATACTGAAAACCCCGGCCCATCCGACGGACGTCAAGGAGCCGGCGGACAGTCCAAGCCGGTGCTCCGTCGATGATCCGGGCAGGAGGCGGTGCCGGACCCGGGGTGCAGAGGGGTGAGGTGTGAAGAGGCTTGATCCGGGAAACATGGAAAACTGGATGGATCCGCAGTGAGGCCGGAAGCTGGAGCCTCACTGCGGCGGGGGTTGATGACCTTGAGGATTTTATACGGTCCGATGTATCGTTCTTGCAGTTTAGGTGAGTCAACCTGTAGGGGAATGTCCTTGGTGGACAACCAGACCTCCTGCCCAGGACGATACTTGGGGGCCGGGGCTCGTCGCCGGTCTGCATGTTTCTTCGCCCTCGTCCGGGCCTGCAACAAGGCAGAGCGGGCGGCCCGCCACACCCGACGGCACTTCCGTAGGTGGCCTGGACCGAGGGCACACCGACCTCTCCCTCAACCACCGGAAACAAGGGGGGCTGATACCCCAAGCACACCTCAAACGGGGAGAGGCCGGTGGCTGATGACACTTGACTGTTGTGGGCGTACTCGATCCAGGCCAGGTGGGTACTCCAGGCCGTCGGGTGCGCGGCTGTCACACAGCGAAGTGTCTGCTCCAGTTCTTGATTCGCCCGCTCTGCCTGCCCGTTGGTCTGGGGATGGTACCCAGACGAGAGGCTGACCGTGGCCCCCAGTTCCCGGCAGAAGCTCCTCCAGACATGCGAGGTGAACTGGGGACCGCGATCGGAGACGATGTCTGATGGTATGCCATGCAGACGGACGACGTGGTGGACCAGGAGGTCCACTGTCTCCTGGGCCGTAGGGAGCTTCGGGAGGGCCACGAAGTGGGCCGCCTTGGAGAAACGGTCCACTATCGTGAAGATGACAGTGTTTCCCTGGGACGGCGGGAGACCCGTGACGAAATCCAGGCCGATGTGGGACCAGGGGCGATGAGGCACAGGCAATGGCTGTAGTTGCCCTGAGGTCTTTCTATGATCGGCCTTGCCCCTGGCGCAGGTGGTACAGGCCTGGACGTAGTCCCGGACGTCGTCTCCAGGGATGCCCACCAGAAGCGTTGCCGGACGACTGCCACGGTCCTTCGCACCCCTGGGTGACAGGAGAGCTTAGAACCGTGACAGAAGTCCAGGACTGCGGCCCTAGCTTCTGGTGGGACGTACAGTCTGTTTTTTGGTCCGTTTCCGGGGTCCGGGACACGGGTCAGGGCCTCCCGGACGGTCTTCTCCACGTCCCAGGTGAGGGCGGCCACGATAGCGGACTCCGGGATGATGGGATCCGGGGGATCCGACGGTTCCGTTTTGACCTCATCTTCGTGCACCCGGGACAACGCATCCGATCTCTGATTCTTGGTCCCGGGGCGGTAGGTAATCCGGAAGTCAAAACGGCCAAAGAACAGTGACCAGCGGGCTTGCCTGGGGTTCAGACGCTTGGCGGTTCTGATGTACTCCAGGTTCCGATGGTCAGTGAAAACCGTGAACGGCACGGCTGTTCCCTCCAACAGATGTCTCCACTCTTCGAGGGCCTCTTTCACAGCAAGGAGTTCCCGATTGCCGACGTCATAATTCCGTTCAGCGGGGGTCAACCTGCGAGAAAAATAGGCACACGGGTGAAGGACCTTATCGGTCTTCCCGCTCTGGGAGAGCACCGCTCCTATCCCTGAGTCCGAGGCGTCCACTTCAACCACTAACTGGCGGCTAGGATCGGGCTGCACCAGAACTGGTGCAGACGAGAAGCGCCGTTTCAACTCCTTGAACGCGGCCTCGCACCGGTCCGACCAGGTGAAGGGAACTTTGGGAGAGGTCAGGGCTGTCAGGGGGCTAACTACCTGACTGTAGCCCTTAATGAACCTCCTATAGAAATTAGCAAAACCGAGGAACTGTTGCAGCTTCCTACGGCTTGTTGGTTGGGGCCAATCTCTCACCGCCGCAACCTTGGCCGGGTCCGGGGTGACGGAGTTGGAGGAGATGATAAACCCCAGGAAGGACAAAGAAGTGCGGTGGAACTCACACTTCTCGCCCTTCACAAACAGACGGTTCTCCAACAACCGCTGCAGAACCTGACGGACATGCCGGACATGAGTCTCAGGATCCGGGGAAAAGATGAGTATATCGTGTAGATATACGAAGACGAACCGGTGCAGGAAGTCCCGCAAGACATCGTTTACCAACGCTTGAAAAGTCGCGGGAGCATTAGTGAGACCGAACGGCATGACCAGGTACTCAAAATGACCTAAGGGGGTGTTAAATGCCGTCTTCCATTCGTCTCCCTTCCGAATCCGAACCAAATGATACGCATTTCTAAGATCCAGCTTGGTGAAGATTTTGGCTCCATGCAAGGGAGTGAACACTGAATCCAACAAGGGCAACGGGTATCGGTTGCGAACCGTGATCTCGTTCAACCCCCTGTAATCAATGCATGGACGAAGCCCGCCATCTTTTTTACCCACAAAAAAGAAACCTGCGCCCATCGGTGAGGTGGAATTCCGGATCAATCCGGCAGCTAATGAGTCCCGGATGTAGGTCTCCATTGATTCGCGTTCCGGCCGTGAGAGGTTGTACAGCCTACTGGACGGGAACTCACTGCCTGGAACCAAATCAATGGCACAATCATACGGGCGGTGGGGAGGAAGCGTGAGAGCCAGATCCTTGCTGAACATGTCAGCGAGGTCATGGTACACCAGAGTTACTGGGGGTGTCTTATGCGTGATTGGTGGGAGTAGGGAGCCATCTAGTGCCCGAACCTGCACAGGCGAGGTAAGAGCCACCAGAGGGAGCCCTATCTCCCTGGCCCATCTACTGTCAAGCAGATTCCCCTCAGAGCCCGTGTCCACCAGTGCTGGGGCCTTCAGGGTTGAATCCTCAAACAGGATCGTGACTGGGAGTCGTGTAGCAATGTGGGTGTGTCCCACGTGAATATTTTGACCCACCCCTGGCCCAGTCTCTAGGGGCGGGCGTTTGGCGTTTGACCGCTCGGGGCAGTCTCTCACATGGTGCTCTATTGAACCACAAACAAGACACGCTCCGTGGGTCCATCTCCTCTGTGCATCCGGTGCCCTAAATGTTGCCCTACTCGTGTCCCTAGCTTCGTCAGTAGGGGGAGCTGTGACCCCACGGAGCGCAGGAACAGAGGAGCGTGGGGAGGGCGGAGCTCGATCGGACCCGGAAGGGAGAGGGACGACGCGTGCCTGGCCACGCCCTTCGCCTCGTTCCCGGCGGCGTTCTTCTAACCGGTTGTCGAGTCGTATGACTAGATCGATGAGCCCATCTAAATCCCGCGGTTCGTCCTTAGCCACCAGGTGCTCTTTTAGGACCAGTGACAGTCCGTTTACAAAGGCAGCGCGGAGGGCAGTGCTATTCCAGCCGGATCTCGCCGCCGCGATGCGGAAGGCGACTGCATAGGCAGCTGCGCTCCGACGCCCCTGTCTTATTGACAGTAGTGCGGTTGAAGCGGACTCTCCTCTGTTGGGATGGTCGAACACTGTTCTGAGCTCCCGTACAAACCCATCGTATGTATGAAGGAGCCGCGAGTGCTGCTCCCAGAGCGCTGTAGCCCAAGCGCGTGCCTCCCCGCGAAGCAGGTTTATTACATAAGCTACTTTGCTAGCATCAGTCGCGTACATCACGGGACGCTGTGCGAAGACGAGCGAACACTGCATAAGAAAGTCTGCGCACGTCTCCACACAGCCTCCGTACGGCTCTGGAGGGCTTATGTATGCTTCTGGGGACGGAGGAAGGGACCGTTGAACGACCAGTGGAACGTCACTTTCGCGCGCAGGGTCCTCGGGAGGGAGAGCCGCAGCGGCGCCCGAAGGGCGCGCCTCCACTTGTGCGGCGAGAGCCTCCACCCTGCGGTTTAGGAGAACGTACTGCTCGGTCATTAAATCGATCCGAGAGGTGAAGGCGGTGAGGATCCGCTGCAACTCACCGATTACCCCTCCCGAAGCCTCCGCCGCGCCTTGGTCTTCCATTGGCCGTTCAACAGCCGGTTGACGCCCCTCGGGATCCATGACGCTGGCCGAGATATCCTGTTGTGAAAGTGTAGGAACACGGACCCACAACAGGGGGCGCAATGAATGGACAATGGAGGAAGTAAAAACAAGATTTACTACTGAAACAAGCACGAGTAGTATAACAAACACAATGTTTAGGGTCGAATCCGCTGGTGTCGTGTGGGCAGGCTCGAAGATAGGAGACGTCCGTCTCAGTCGAACCGGAACCACCCAGATCTCCACTGCCACCGAACCCTGGAAATACTGGAACCGCCAAGTCCCGAATTCCCAGGTGGCCACTGCCTCCGCTCGTCGGATCCGGTACTGCTGGCAGGAGAGAGCAAGAACACACAGGAGTGGATGAACGCACCCAGTACAGAGAGGGGAGAAGCCGCCTCCACCTCTTGGCAAAGTTCAGCAGGAAGGTGAGTACTTATCCAAAGAAGGAGGGTCTCAGTAGTCACCAGTCCTGAAAGGTTTAACAAGTTTGTCAATCACAGAATATGCTGCAGAGAATGTTACCTTGGTCTTAGGCGATATCTCGGCACTGAGGTGGAGACGCCGTCCTCCTGATATACCTCGGTGCTGAGTAGAAACAGCTGTGTTTGGTGATGGGTGACAGCTGTCACCCAGATTACTCCCATGATGCGGTAGCGCCCTCTGGTGCCTGGAGCCCGCACTCCAGGCAGGGCGCCCTCTGGTGGTGGTGGGCCAGCAGTACCTCCTCTTCAGCGGCCCACACAACAGTGGGAGCTAAAATGAGAGATAAACGACCTTGTGACAGGAGGTTGTTGGTTCAGTGCCGTGAGTGGATGCCTGACTAACGGTCCGGTCTGGCAGCACCACCATGTGACAGACGTCCTGTCCAGGGTGAACCCCGCCTCTCACCACATGACTGATGGGATAGGCTCCACCCCATGACCCTTAATTAGAGTAAGCGGTTAAAGAAAATTAATCAATGATTAATAACTGTTCCTGGCTAACACTCACTGTATTCTCTCTCTCTCCCCCTCCCCCTCCCTCCCCCCTCTCTCTCTCCCTCCCCCCTCTCTCTCTCCCTCCCTCCCCCTCTCTCCCCCTCTCCCCTCCCCCTCTCTCTCCCTCCCCCTCTATCCCCCCTCCCTCCCCCCTCTCTCTTTCCCTCCCCTCTCTCTCTCTCCCTCCCCCCTCTCTCTCTCCCTCCCTCCCCCTCTCTCCCCCTCTCCCCTCCCCCTCTCTCCCCCCCTCCCTCCCCCCTCTCTCTTTCCCTCCCCTCTCTCTCTCTCCCTCCCCCCTCTCTCTCTCCCTCCCTCCCCCTCTCTCCCCCTCTCCCCTCCCCCTCTCTCTCCTCCCCCTCTATCTCCCCCCCTCCCTCCCCCCTCTCTCTTTCCCTCCCCCCTCTCTCTCCCTCCCTCCCCCTCTCTCTCCCTCCCCCCTCCCCTCCTCTCTCTCTCCCCCTCTCCCCTCTCCCTCTCTCTCCCTCCCTCCCCTCTCCCTCTCTCTCTCTCCCTCCCTCTCCCCTCTCCCCTCCCCCTCTCTCTCCCTCCCTCCCCTCTCCCTCTCTCTCCCTCCCTCCCCCTCCTCTCTCTCTCCCCCTCTCCCCTCTCCCCTCCCCCCTCTCTCTCCCTCCCTCCCCTCTCCCTCTCTCTCCCTCCCTCCCCCTCCTCTCTCTCTCCCCCTCTCTCCCTCCCTCCCCTCTCCCTCTCTCTCCCTCCCTCCCCCTCCTCTCTCTCTCCCCCTCTCCCCTCCCCCTCTCTCTCCCTCCCTCCCCTCTCCCTCCCCCTCCCGATCTCCCCCTCTCCCCCTCCCCTCTCTCTCTCCCTCCCTCCCCCTCTCCTCCTCCCCCCCTCTCTCTCCCTCTCTCTCCTCTCTCTTTCTCCCCCCCTCTCTCTCCCTCTCTCCCCTCTCTTTCTCCCCCCCTCTCTCTCCCTCCCTCTCTCTCATGCCTCACATGAAACAGGATTCAGATTTGGACTCTTGATTTTTGCAGCTCTGCACTCCATCAGCCCTGTGACCGGTCAAGTCACAGATCATGTGATTATGATGCACCATCTGCCATGCTGTAGTATTAAGAAGTGCAAAACAGGAGTCAGACACATCAGCAAATGACAGAAAATCACTGTGCACGTCCAAAATCAGAGCTTAAAGCCAGCATGTCGTGGGACAACCCAACATGGTGCCCCACGCCATGACCGCGTGGTGTCAGCCAGCATCACGTGACCCTGAACGCCAGATGGTTGACCCAGTTGTTCGGTACAGGAAACAGCAGATGACAAATTACTTATAGCTGGGTAGGCAAGGGACAAAATTCCGAGCTTCCAAAACTCCATAAAGTGTACCCAGTAGTGAAGCGCCTGTCAACCCATGACCTGCAACAACCCATAGGTCAACCCCTGGGTTGAGCATGTGCGGGCAAGCTTGGTCAGACAATACTGAGGGGCAGGACATAACAGAGTTTCCACAAAGTAATTAATAACACCAGCACGCGTGCACTGCTCTGCTTAATATTGTCTGCATTTATGCTACAACCATGTTGGCGGTCTAAAAACCGACATACTGGTCACCAAATGCTTGTCACCTGCACTAATCATGGTGTCTAATCAGCATCTTGATATGGCACACCTGTGAGGTGGGATGGATTATCTCAGCAAAGGAGAAGTGCTCACTATCACAGATTTAGACTGGTTTGTGAACAATATTTGAGGGAAATGGTGATATTGTGTATGTGGAAAAAGTTTTAGATCTTTGAGTTCATCTCATACAAAATGGGAGCAAAACCAAAAGTGTTGCGTTTATATTTTTGTTGAGTGTAGATCTCACTGATCTGTATTCTTCTTCATTTAAATATCTTGTGCGTAATGCTTTCTGATGGCTCGTGCCACAATTTGGTGCAAATAATAAACTGCTCTGTGACTGTAGTGTACAGTATGTATCTGGCAATCCCAACCCCAAACACAGCTCCAACGTCCTGTCAGTTGTTATGTTTTCCTGTACAGTGAGGCAAATAAGTATTTGAGCCACTGTCAATTTTGCAGGTTTGCCCACCTACAAAGAACGTTGACGTCTGTAATTTTTAATCGTAGGTGAGAGACAATCTAAAAAAAAAAATCAGAAAATCACATTGTATCATTTTTTAAAATGATTTATTTGCATTTTATTGCATGAAATAAGTATTTTGTTGTATGGCTGGGGGGGCCTGGCTGCTGGTTTGTTTGCCTTTTGTGTTTCCTCCCAGGTGGCATGCATTTGGGACTGAGTGGCTGTGTTGCTGAGGCTGTTAGGACTTCACCCTGATCACCTGCGACTCGTCAGGACTCACAGCTGAGGTGCATCTGGAGGGATTGGAGTATGTTGGCATTTAAGACTGAAGTGCACAGTGTGCATTTGCCAGAGACTCGACCTTGTGACCAGACGGGTGAGATTGTCGTCTTGGGAGCCATCTCATCAGCAGCGGACGCTGAGAATGTCCAGGTTTGATGCACGGTCTGTGAAAGAGGAGAGGGTGAGGTCTCACGCTCGTCAGCACACTTCCTGAGGTACGTTGGATTTTGTGACTAACAGTTATACAGTCAGTAAATGTGGTGTCCCTCACACCTTATTGTATTGAGCTGTATGTTAGTCATGTATCAGCTTCCACTGCGGTGGTGATTTGTGAACGGGATGTTCCATGCCTGCAGGTTGGAAGCTGATCAGTAATCAAGCCAGGAAGTGTTTGCTGTTTGTACACCTTTAAGTGTTCTGTGTGTAGAGTGTGGACTCACATAATGGTTCCTTCTTTCACAGACTCGGTTGTTGCGGCCACCTGGGGGGTGTCGGCGGGGTCCTTGGGTCCGAAACAGCTTCTGGCTCCGGACCATTAGCGCTGCTGGGAGCGCACCACGCCAGACCGCACCTTTTATTATTATTATGATCACTGTTATGTATTAAATTCAGTTAGCCTTTGTACCGTGCTCTGCTTATTTCATACTGGGTCCTTCAAACGCTGGTCGGTTCTCCGAGCTGCGTCCGACACATAACAGTAGTCTCTGGCCAAACATCACGGACCCAGCAGTAGCAGAGACGGTAACGCGCCGGGAAGGCGGCAGCAGACGTTCAGTGGTTATCCGGATCAGTTGCGGGGCTCTCCGCCCGGAAGGTGCGTGTTTGAGAACCCATTACTGGCTACTGATTTGTGCTCTCTTGCAGCCGTGTCCTGTGTTTGTGCCTTATCCGTGGGTCGTGGTGGAGTGTGACTGGCGACAGCTTCGCGTCACACTCCGACCGGATAAGAGGCTTAAACGGGAGCTGCAAGAGTGCGTTTGTAATGGGTTCACGCGCACGGCGGAGCTCTGTTAGCACGGGTCGCTGGGCTTCCTGTGCTACAGTCGTAGCCCCGTTTCCCCGGATAAAAGGTAACTACTGCGTCTGTTGTTTCAGCTCCGGCGTTATTTAGTTGAGCACATTTTGGTTGTGTTGCACACAGCTGCGCACGAGGATGCAGCTCGTTTGTTTTTTGTCACCAAAGGGGGTTTTTCATTTTTTAGCACTCTGGTTCCCCCTTGTGGTGACTGACTCACGGTACCGTCAAGCTCTTGAGTAGGAACAGGTGTGTTCCATGTGGTTGAGCTTGACGGTATAACTCACTGATTTGTTTTGTGTTGGTTCATTGTGTGTGGGTGTTTTTTGAGTGGGTTTTTGTGTGGGCTTTTGTTTTTTTTTTGTTGTCCACTGTTTGTCTGGGGGTGTGATCCTGCGGCCTTTGTTACACAAAAAAAAACAAAAAAAAAAGAAAGACGGGGACCCAAACAACTGTGTGTTGGTCTGTTTTTTTTTCTTTTGTTTCTTTTTGTTTCCCCCCTCCCCGGGGTTAGATGGAACGGTCCCCTGGGGGGTGATGGGGTGGTATTTGGGTTGTTTTTTTTCTTTTTGTTTTTTATGCCCTCTCTTCTCCTCTGACTCCAGCCGGGGGTGCCGTGGTGTCGGCATTGCTGGAGGGGTGCAGTGGGCGTTTCCCAGGTGGCCTCTGCACCCGGGAGGGGGGGGGGGGTTTGGGGTTTTTGTTTTGTTTTTTCCTCCCCCAGTTTCCACCCTCAGGGTTTGACTGTGGTGTCCTCTGGGGGGGAAAGGGCGTTGGGTCCATCTAGCCGTGGGCGGCCGGGGCTGGGTCCATTGGTCGTGTGGGGAGGCGTCTCCTGGGGTTGACGAGTGGTCCTCTGGGGGGCGCTGGTAGTCCCCGTGGGTGACGGTGGATCCCAGAGGGACCTCGGCCGTGGTTATTACTCCTGGAGCTGGCGGGTGGCCCTCTGGGGGGTGTTGGTCCCTGCGTGTCGTTTGGGGGAGGAGGGGGGGGGTCTTTTGGCATTTTTGTTTGTGTGTTTACATGTGGGTTGTTTTTCTTTTCTCCCCTTCCCTGGGGTTTGATGGAACGGTCCTCTGGGGGGGGGGGGGGGGGGGGGGGGGTGTTTTAGTATTTTGTTTGTAGGTTTGGGTTGTTTTTCCTTTCTCCCCTTCCCTGGGGTTTGATGGGACGGTCCCCTGGGGAGGGGGGGGGGGATGTTTTGGTTGTTTTGTTTTTGACTAATCACACGTTTGGTTAAAGGCTGACCGCACAGGTGTAGGAACTCCTGGCCACACCTGTGCTAAGACTGTCAGAAACAAAGGCAAAGATGCAGCCAGTTCAACCAGTCTGTTGGAGGACTAACGCGGACGTGGTTTCCAGCCATGGTCCCTGGAGGGGGGTGTTTCTCCTGGGCCAGGTGTGTGTGGTCGCCGGGAGGCTTCCCGTGAGGGTGGGGTACTGTTGTATGGCTGGGGGGGCCTGGCTGCTGGTTTGTTTGCCTTTTGTGTTTCCTCCCAGGTGGCATGCATTTGGGACTGAGTGGCTGTGTTGCTGAGGCTGTTAGGACTTCACCCTGATCACCTGCGACTCGTCAGGACTCACAGCTGAGGTGCATCTGGAGGGATTGGAGTATGTTGGCATTTAAGACTGAAGTGCACAGTGTGCATTTGCCAGAGACTCGACCTTGTGACCAGACGGGTGAGATTGTCGTCTTGGGAGCCATCTCATCAGCAGCGGACGCTGAGAATGTCCAGGTTTGATGCACGGTCTGTGAAAGAGGAGAGGGTGAGGTCTCATGCTCGTCAGCACACTTCCTGAGGTACGTTGGATTTTGTGACTAACAGTTATACAGTCAGTAAATGTGGTGTCCCTCACACCTTATTGTATTGAGCTGTATGTTAGTCATGTATCAGCTTCCACTGCGGTGGTGATTTGTGAACGGGATGTTCCATGCCTGCAGGTTGGAAGCTGATCAGTAATCAAGCCAGGAAGTGTTTGCTGTTTGTACACCTTTAAGTGTTCTGTGTGTAGAGTGTGGACTCACATAATGGTTCCTTCTTTCACAGACTCGGTTGTTGCGGCCACCTGGGGGGTGTCGGCGGGGTCCTTGGGTCCGAAACAGCTTCTGGCTCCGGACCATTAGCGCTGCTGGGAGCGCACCACGCCAGACCGCACCTTTTATTATTATTATGATCACTGTTATGTATTAAATTCAGTTAGCCTTTGTACCGTGCTCTGCTTATTTCATACTGGGTCCTTCAAACGCTGGTCGGTTCTCCGAGCTGCGTCCGACACATAACATATTTGATCCAATAGAAAACAGACCTTAATATTTGGTACAGTAGTCTTTGTTTGCAAATACAGAGATCAAACATTTCCTGTAGTTTTTCACCAGGTTTGCACACACTGCAGCAGGTATTTTGGTCCACTCCTCCATACAGATCTTCTCTAGATCTTTCAGGTTTGGAGTTTCAGCTCCCTCCAACAATTTTCTATTGAGTTCAGGTCTGGAGACTGGCCAGGCCACTCCAGGACCTTGAAATGCTTCTTACAGAGCCCCTCCTTAGTTGTCCTGGCTGTGTTTGGGGTCATTGTCATGCTGGAAGACCGAGCCATGACCCATCTTCAATGCTCTTACTGAGGGAAGGAGGTTGTTTGCCAAAATCTCACAATACATGACCCCATCCATCCTCCCTTCAATACGGTGCAGTCGTCCTGTCCCCTTTGCAGAAGGGCACCCCCAGAGTATGATGTTTCCACCCCCATGCTTCACGGTTGGGATGGTTTTCTTGGGGTTGTTCTCATCCTCTAAACATGGTAAGTGGAGCTGATTCCAAAAAGCTCTATTCTGGTCTCATATGACCACATGACCTCCTCCCATGCCTCCTCTGGATCATCCAGATGGTCAGTGGTGAACTTCATACGGGCCTGGACATGTGCTGGCTTGAGCAGGGGGACCTTGCTGCCCTGCAGGATTTTAAACCATGACAGCATCATGTGTTACTAATGTAATCTTTGTGACTGTGGTCCCAGCTCTCTTCAGGTCATTGACCAGGTCCTCCTGTGTAGTTCTGATCTTTCTCAGAATCATCCTTACCCCACAAAGTGAGATCTTGCATGGAATCCCAGGCCGACGGAGATTGACAGTCATCTTGTGTTTCTTCCACTTTCTAATAAATAATCATAACAGTTGTTGTCTTCTACCAAGCTGCTTGCCTGTTGTCCTGTAGTCTATCCCAGCCTTGTGCAGGTCTACAGTTTTGTCCCTGGTGTCCTTAGACAGCTCTTTGGTCTTGGCTATGGTGGACAGGTTGGAGTGTGATTGATTGAGTGTATGAACAGGTGTCTTTTATACAGGTAACAAGTTCAAACAGGTGCAATTAATACAGGTAAAGAGTGCAGAATAAGAGGGCTTCTTAAAGAAAAATTAACAGGTCTGTGTGAGACAGAATTCTTGCTGGTTGGTAGGGAGTCAAAAGCTTATTTTATGCAATAAAATGCAAATTAATTATTTAAAAATCATATAATGTGATTTTCTGATTTTTTTTTTTTTAGATTCTTTCTCTCACAGTGGAAGTGTAGCTACAATAAAAATTACAGACCTCTACATTCTTTGTAGGTGTGAAAAATCAACAAGGGATCAAATACTTATTTGCCCCACTGTGTGTCACACTTCAGCTCTTCTGGAGTTCCCCTTTAGTTTGATGATTCTTTATGATTTGTTTTAGGTTCTAGTCATGGTTTGATGTTTCACTTTGTCTCTCTCAGTCTCTGTGTGGGTTTGTCACTTGGTGTTCCTTCATGGGTGTGTCTCACCACAATCACCACACCTGTCTCACGTCTCCTCATCACTATTTAAGTTTGTCACTCGTCTGCCCTCACTTTGTTGGGTTATTCTGGTTCATTGTGCTCCTCTTAGTAGTTGCTTAATCCGTGTTCACTTGTCTCCCCTTGTCCTGGTGCTGCTGCCAACTGTCCTCCTGTTCATTTGGACTGTTCCTCACTTTGGGCTCGATGTGTTTCACGTTCTGGACTCATCTTGTTCCAGAAAATAAACTATCGACATTTTCTACTCCTGTCTGGTCCCTGTCTGCAACTTTGGGTTCAATATTTTTGAAATTGTGACACAAACACACGTGTCACCCCCAACACACACACAGACCCACTTCCATCAAGGCTTCCTTACTTGCTTCCTTCCAACATTCCTGTCTGCAATGTCAAAGCAAAAATTAGCTCCCAATGTAAATTTGATAAAAGTATTGATCAGTCAAGGTCAAAGTCAGTGATAAAGAGTAAAGAAGGTTTTAATGCAACAATCAACTCCGTCTTTGATGCTATTTATGGCTTTAATCACAGGCAATTAAAGCACTGGTTGCCTAGCAACCACTCACATATGAAGCTAAGTGGGAGGGGGAATGTCCAAATATTTATAGACCCAAGTGTCTGTCAGAGCAGAGTCGGATGGAAGCAACAACAGATATGCACATGTTTTGTCAGGAAGGGTGTCCGGTGCAGATCCACATCAGACGACGTCATCAAAGACGTGATCCTCAAGCAGAAATTTATTCTGCCTCTTATCACCTCCCACATTCCTCACCCCAGTCCCACGTCTTCCCATCAAGTCCATTCAGGATTGGTTTTGGTTGTATCACAGCACACAAGGTCAGACCGTCCACAGAGAAGTCTGAGCTCAAGAGCCAGTTCAGACCTGATGTGGACCCAAACCACAGACAACCAGCAAAAATGTAGAAAGACAAGTCCACAGATTTGAGATTTCACTCAAGACAGAGTGAGACCCCTGACTTCAAGATTTAAACAACAAAAACCTCAATTGGTTTGCTTTTTGGACCGATGGAAGGACACGTCCCAAAGAGCTCTTATCCTCAGGGAAGGTCTGGATTAAGTTTGCCATTAAAAACCTTAAATCCTAACTCCTGTCACAGGTTAAAAACATTCATCTGGAGCTTATTGAAACGTGTTTGTGAGCAGCTGCTACTTCCTGCTGGACTCTTTAGTCCAAATGTACTCAGAATTCCAGCACACAAGTTATGGAGTAAAATCCGGCTGAGGGTCAAAGTTACCTGGGAATTCAACAGCATCTATATTAAAATTAATCTCTAACCTAAATTTAACAAGAGTGCTCTGAGAGCACAAAATCCCTCGCTGGTCAACAAACACTGTTACATTCTGACAACATTTGTTTTGTCAACACACATCAGCTGGTTGCACTTCGAGCAAAAACCTTAAAATGGGCTCATTTGAGTGAAGAAATTCTTTCATAAATTAAGAGAAATATTTCTTGGTAATGAATCACAGGATAGAAGAATAAATAAATCAAATGAGGACTTTGACCAATTTTCACGAAATTGCTCCTAAAAATGTGAGAGGAGTTGATTTCAGAATGCAGACACTGACGGGGTCTAGATTTATTAATCAAAGGCAATAACTCTGGTAAAATGAGCCCAACTCAAACAATATTACATGATGCATATTACCAACATGTAACAAGGATTTGTACCAGGTTTCATAAAATTCCTCCTAAAACTGTGAGAGGAGTTCATTTCAGAACTCTTATACCCTTTTTGGGACGGATGGACGGAAATGGCCACGACATAATCTCCCCTTCGGGCCTTTGTCCAGTGGGGGGTGGAAACACCAACAGCTACGATTTCATGAAAATCATAAGGGTTTGTGAGAGAGGAGCCAGAGCGTCCTCACCTGGTTGGAGATGAGGTCCTCACAGACGGAGAGCGCCATCTGAATGGCGTTGGGTTTGTGTGTGACAGAGATGGCGTTCATCTTGAACTTGTCTTTGCCATACAGCGTGTTGGCTTGGCTCACCGCCTCCTTGAACACCTGCTCGTAGCGTTTCTGGCTCAGCACAGCGCCGATGTTGACCATGCGGGGCTCACAGCCGCACCGCGCCACCGAGCAGCACTGCAGCACGGCCAGCAGGAGGGCGCCACGCAGCTTCACTGGGGACGAGGGCGGGGCCACGGAGGGTTGGGAAACACAGAAGAAGCAGAATAAGGATGAAGGAACCACCAGAGAGCCCAAACGTCTGAAGCTTTATCCAGCTTGAACAACCTGCTACAGTAGAGTTCATTCGTTTAGAAAATCATGGCCGCGACAACGACGCTGTCCAGTCAAACCGCAGTGTCTACATGTACCTGCCTTATACATCCCAAAATTACGTACAAGACACTTTGAGCATCACTAAGATGCAAAAATACAGAAAAACTGAAAAAATATTACAAATTAATGATTTAATACAATTCAGTTACAAATCAAAACACATTCAGCCCGTTTCCTTTTTTAAAACTGTTTTTTATTGTTAGACGCAGCGACACACAAGCGGATTATACAAAAAGAAAATAATTACCATTTGATTTCATTAATTAATATAAATATTCATTCATTCATTCATTCATCCTCTACCGCTTAGTCCAATTAAGGGTCGCGGGGGGCTGGAGTCTATCCCAGCAGTCATAGAGCGCGAGAAGGGGTACAGCCATATCAATGGGGTAAATACATGAGTGTGATGTGGCCACATTTCAAAGTGCTCGGGATGGAACCAGACAACCAATCAGTGATTAGTAGGAGCGAGATAATTAACTGGTGACCAGTAATTAGTAACACATGAGAAAACGAGGTCATTTAAAATGCAGCCAGAACACACTGTGACATAACCAGGGCACAATCAGCAACAAGGGCTCATTTTTTATACATTGTATATATTTCTTAAAAAATAATAATTAAAAAAAATACTTCAAAGTCCAACAGAATTCCACAACAGACTTCCTGTGTATCTACTCCCCGAGGCACGTCCGCTCGACGGGTACTCCCCGAGGCACGCCCGCTCGACAGCTACGCCCCGAGGCACGTCCGCTCGACGGCTACGCCCCGAGGCACGTCCGCTCGACGGCTACGCCCCGAGGCACTTCCGCTCGACGGCTACGCCCCGAGGCACTTCCGCTCGACGGCTACGCCCCGAGGCACACCCGCTCGACAGCTACGCCCCGAGGCACGTCCGCTCGACGGGTACGCCCCGAGGCACGTCCGCTCGACAGCTACGCCCCGAGGCACGTCCGCTCGACAGCTACGCCCCGAGGCACGTCCGCTCGACAGCTACGCCCCGAGGCACACCCGCTCGACAGCTACGCCCCGAGGCACGTCCGCTCGACGGCTACGCCCCGAGGCACTTCCGCTCGACAGCTACGCCCCGAGGCACACCCGCTCGACAGCTACGCCCCGAGGCACGTCCGCTCGACGGGTACGCCCCGAGGCACGTCCGCTCGACGGGTACGCCCCGAGGCACGTCCGCTCGACGGGTACGCCCCGAGGCACGTCCGCTCGACAGCTACGCCCCGAGGCACACCCGCTCGACAGCTACGCCCCGAGGCACACCCGCTCGACAGCTACGCCCCGAGGCACGTCCGCTCGACAGCTACGCCCCGAGGCACGTCCGCTCGACGGCTACGCCCCGAGGCACGTCCGCTCGACGGCTACGCCCCGAGGCACTTCCGCTCGACGGCTACGCCCCGAGGCACTTCCGCTCGACGGCTACGCCCCGAGGCACTTCCGCTCGACAGCTACGCCCCGAGGCACACCCGCTCGACAGCTACGCCCCGAGGCACGTCCGCTCGACGGGTACGCCCCGAGGCACGTCCGCTCGACAGCTACTCCCCGAGGCACACCCGCCCGACAGCTACGCCCCGAGGCACGTCCGCTCGACAGCTACGCCCCGAGGCACGTCCGCTCGACAGCTACTCCCCGAGGCACACCCGCTCGACAGCTACGCCCCGAGGCACGTCCGCTCGACAGCTACTCCCCGAGGCACACCCGCTCGACAGCTACGCCCCGAGGCACGTCCGCTCGACAGCTACGCCCCAAGGCACTCCCACACAGTCTGTGGAACAGGACTAGAGCCGGCATCCTCCCTGACCCCTAACAGTAGTGACACACACACCCATTTCTTTCTGCCTGCTTGGATTTCAGTTCTAACAAATAAAAGAAATAAAAACTTCATTACAAATACCTTTATCACTTAAACTGGTTCATATAAATGGTTTCTTTATGTATTTTGAGTGTGGCTTCGAGACCTTTTCTGTTTGGATTTGTTTCTTTTCTTCTGTCTTTTAGGGGTTCGATCATCGTGTTCTCGTCTCTGACAGAGTGGACAAGAGCCAATTATCCAATAATTAATTTACTATTTTTTTAACACCATCAGCAAGTAAACATTTAAGGAAGTGGTTTCTGACCAGACAACGTGTGTAATCTCTGCATTTGTCGGATTTCATGTTTTTTAAATAACTCTTCTTTAAGTCTTGTTAATATTTGTTTATTATTCTTTTGTTAATTTAACATGTCAAGTTTTCCTCATTTTTTCCATTTTTGAAGGGGCGTGGTGTGGCTAGAGCACAGCGCCCCCTGTCAGGCAGCAGCAGCTCCTCTCCACTTAAAGGGACAGGCCCAGAAACTGGATCTGGCAATCTTGAACACGACTGGTTCCGGTTCTCAGCCTCAGTGTGTCCGCGGGAGTGACGTCCACTTAACAAGCTGCGTGATGTCCTTTTCATGATCAATTACAGGATAATTATCCTGGTGCACATGACCAAAGTGCTGGTTGATTTGATTCAGAACGCAGAAAAAAGCAGTGGGTTTTAACACCGTAAGTCACAAAAAGTAAAAACTGCCTGATTCTTTTCTTTTAGTATTTAGTTTGCTCCATGAGTACTACATACTAATCAAAAATTGATTTATTTCACTCCTATTTTTTAACCTTAGATTGTGTTTATTTATATGCACACATCAGTTATTTTAAAAATGACCACCTAATTAGGAGTTGTGGGCGGGGCTTCAATTACTAAAACAATGTTTTTTGTTTTGTTTTTTAGTTTATTATGACTATTTTGTCAGAGTAAAATGTTTTTATTTTATTCTGTTCTCTAGAATATGATGTTTATGTCAGAATTTGAACGTTTTCGGTTTGTTTACAGAAACATTCTGAACTGAGATCAGATTTAGTCATTAAATATAATTATGATGACACAAAACAAATGTTTGATGATGATTTGGTCATTAAATCAGCTTATTCGTAGCTTTGGATGCCAGACTGGTCAAATTGGAGACTCGGCTCCGCACCTTGGAAAATCCTACAGCTAGCCAGGCCCCTGTAGTTGGTGCAGACCAAGGTAGCTTAGCCGCCGTTAGCTGTCCCCCAGCAGATCCCAAGCAGCTGGGAAAGCAGGCCGGCTGGGTGACTGTGAGGAAGAAGCATAGTTCTAAACACAAGCCCCTGTACACCACCAACCCGTTCACATCTCTAACCGTTTTTCCCCACTCAGCGACACACCCGCGGAGGATCAAACTCTGGTTAATGGCAACTCTGTTTTGAGAAATGTGAAGTTAGTGACACCAGCAACCATAGTCAAATGTCTTCCGGGGGCCAGAGCAGGCGACATTGAAGGAAATTTGAAACTGCTGGCTAAGACTAAGCGTAAATTTGGTAAGATTGTAATTCACGTCGGCAGTAATGACACCCGGTTACGCCAATCGGAGGTCACTAAAATTAATATTGAATTGGTGTGTAACTTTGCAAAAACAATGTCGGACTCTGTAGTTTTCTCTGGGCCCCTCCCCAATCGGACCGGGAGTGACAAGTTTAGCCGCATGTTCTCCTTGAATTGCTGGCTGTCTGAGTGGTGTCCAAAAAATGAGGTGGGCTTCATAGATAATTGGCAAAGCTTCTGGGGAAAACCTGGTCTTGTTAGGAGAGACGGCATCCATCCCACTTTGGATGGAACAGCTCTCATTTCTAGAAATCTGGCCAATTTTCTTAAATCCTCCAAACCGTGACTATCCAGGGTTGGGACCAGGAAGCAGAGTTGTAGTCTTACACACCTCTCTGCAGCTTCTCTCCCCCTGCCATCCCCTCATTACCCCATCCCCGTAGAGACGGTGCCTGCTCCCAGACCACCAATAACCAGCAAAAATCTATTTAAGCATAAAAATTCAAAAAGAAAAAATAATATAGCACCTTCAACTGCACCACAGACTAAAACAGTTAAATGTGGTCTATTAAACATTAGGTCTCTCTCTTCTAATTCCCTGTTGGTAAATGATATAATAATTGATCAACATATTGATTTATTCTGCCTTACAGAAACCTGGTTACAGCAGGATGAATATGTTAATTTAAATGAGTCAACACCCCTGAGTCACACTGTCAAAATGCTCGTAGCACGGGCCGAGGCGGAGGATTAGCAGCAATCTTCCATTCCAGCTTATTAATTAATCAAAAACCCAGACAGAGCTTTAATTCATTTGAAAGCTTAACTCTTAGTCTTGTCCATCCAAATTGGAAGTCCCAAAAACCAGTTTTATTTGTTATTATCTATCGTCCACCTGGTCGTTACTGTGAGTTTCTTTGTGATTTTTTAGACCTTTTGTCTGACTTAGTGCTTAGCTCAGATAAGATAATTATAGTGGGTGATTTTAACATCCACACAGATGCTGAGAATGACAGCCTCAACACTGCATTTAATCTATTATTAGACTCAATTGGCTTCGCTCAAAATGTAAATGAGCCCACCCACCACTTTAACCACACTTTAGATCTTGTTCTGACATATGGCATAGAAATTGAAGACTTAACAGTATTCCCTGAAAACCCCTTTTTGTCTTATCATTTCTTAATAACATTTACATTTACTTTAATGGACTACCCAGCAGTGGGGAATAAGTTTCATTACAGTAGAAGTCTTTCTGAAAGAGCTGTAACTAAGTTTAAGGATATGATTGCTTCTTTGTTATGTTCTTCAATGCCATATACCAACACAGTGCAGAGTAGCTACCTAAACTCTGTGAGTGAGATAGATTATCTCGTCAATAGCTTTACATCCTCATTGAGCACAACTTTGGATGCTGTAGCTCCTCTGAAAAAGAGAGCTTTAAATCAGAAGTGCCTGACTCCATGGTATAACCCACAAATGGCATCTCACTAATTTTGACGATCTTCATTTAGCCTGGAAAAAGAGTCTGTTGCTCTATAAAAAAAAGCCCTCCGTAAAGTTAGGACATCTTACTACTCATCACTAATTGAAGAAAATAAGAACAACCCCAGGTTTCTTTTCAGCACTGTAGCCAGGCTGACAAAGACTCAGAGCTCTATTGAGGCGAGTATTCCTTTAACTTTAACTAGTAATGACTTTATGACTTTCTTTGCAAATAAAATTTTAACTATTAGAGAAAAATTATTCATAACCATCCCAAAGACATATCTTTATGTTCAACTGTTTTCAGTAATGCTGGTATTTGGTTAGACTCTTTCTCTCCGATTGTTCTGTCTGAGTTACTTTCATTAGTCACTTCCTCCAAACCATCAACATGTCTATTAGACCCCATTCCTACCAGGCTGCTCAAGGAAGCCCTACCGTTAATTAATGCTTCAATCTTAAATATGATCAATCTATCTTTATTAGTTGGCTATGTACCACAGGCTTTTAAGGTGGCAGTAATTAAACCATTACTTAAAAAGCCATCACTTGACCCAGCTATCTTAGCTAATTATAGGCCAATCTCCAACCTTCCTTTTCTCTCAAAAATTCTTGAAAAGGTAGTTGTAAAACAGCTAACTGATCATCTGCAGAGGAATGGTCTATTTGAAGAGTTTCAGTCAGGGTTTAGAATTCATCATAGTACAGAAACAGCATTAGTGAAGGTTACAAATGATCTTCTTATGGCCTCAGACAGTGGACTCATCTCTGTGCTCGTCCTGTTAGACCTCAGTGCAGCTTTTGATGCTGTTGACCATAAAATTTTATTACAGAGATTAGAGCATGCCATAGGTATTAAAGGCACTGCACTGCGCTGCAGTGGTTTGAACCATATTTATCTAATAGATTACAATTTGTTCATGTAAATGGGGAATCTTCTTCACAGACTAAGGTTAATTATGGAGTTCCACAAGGTTCTGTGCTAGGACCAATTTTATTCACTTTATACATGCTTCCCTTAGGCAGTATTATTAGACGGTATTGCTTAAATTTTCATTGTTATGCAGATGATACCCAGCTTTATCTATCCATGAAGCCAGAGGACACACACCAATTAGTTAAACTGGAGGAATGTCTTACAGACATAAAGACATGGATGACCTCTAATTTCCTGCTTTTGTACTTGGCCCCACAAATCTTAGAAACATGGTTTCTAACCAGATCCTTACTCTGGATGGCATTACCCTGACCTCTAGTAATACTGTGAGAAATCTTGGAGTCATTTTTGATCAGGATATGTTCTTCAATGCGCATATTAAGCAAATATGTAGGACTGCTTTTTTGCATTTGCGCAATATCTCTAAAATTAGAAAGGTCTTGTCTCAGAGTGATGCTGAAAAACTAATTCATGCATTTATTTCCTCTAGGCTGGACTATTGTAATTCATTATTATCAGGTTGTCCTAAAAGTTCCCTGAAAAGCCTTCAGTTAATTCAAAATGCTGCAGCTAGAGTACTGACGCCAAGTGCTTGCTCACAGGGGGTCGTTTTGACCGTTGGGGGTTTTACGTAATTATTGTATGGCCTTGCCTTACAATATAAAGCGCCTTGGGGCAACTGTTTGTTGTGATTTGGTGCTATATAAATAAAATTGATTGATTGATTGATTGACTAGAAGGAGAGAGCATATTTCACCCATATTGGCTTCTCTTCATTGGCTTCCTGTTAATTCTAGAATAGAATTTAAAATTCTTCTTCTTACTTATAAGGTTTTGAATAATCAGGTCCCATCTTATCTTAGGGACCTCATAGTACCATATCACCCCAATAGAGCGCTTCGCTCTCAGACTGCAGGCTTACTTGTAGTTCCTACGGTTTGTAAGAGTAGAATGGGAGGCAGAGCCTTCAGCTTTCAGGCTCCTCTCCTGTGGAACCAGCTCCCAATTCGGATCAGGGAGACAGACACCCTCTCTACTTTTAAGATTAGGCTTAAAACTTTCCTTTTTGCTAAAGCTTATAGTTAGGGCTGGATCAGGTGACCCTGGACCATCCCTTAGTTATGCTGCTATAGACTTAGACTGCTGGGGGGTTCCCATGATGCACTGTGTGTTTCTTTCTCTTTTTGCTCTGTATGCACCACTCTGCATTTAATCATTAGTGATTGATCTCTGCTCCCCTCCACAGCATGTCTTTTTCCTGGTTCTCTCCCTCAGCCCCAACCAGTCCCAGCAGAAGACTGCCCCTCCCTGAGCCTGGTTCTGCTGGAGGTTTCTTCCTGTTAAAAGGGAGTTTTTCCTTCCCACTGTCACCAAGTGCTTGCTCACAGGGGGTCGTTTTGACCGTTGGGGTTTTTCTATAATTATTGTATGGCTTTTGACTTACAATATAAAGCGCCTTGGGGCAACTGTTGTGATTTGGCGCTATATAAATAAAATTGATTTGAGTTAAATATAATTATGACGACACAAAACGACCGTTTGATGATGATTTGGTCATTAAATATGATTATGACGACACAAAACGACCGTTTGATGATGATCTGGTCATTAAATATGATTATGACACAAAACGACCGTTTGATGATGATTTGGTCATTAAATATGATTATGACACAAAACGACCGTTTGATGATTTGGTCATTAAATATGATTATGACGACACAAAACGACCGTTTGATGATGATCTGGTCATTAAATATGATTATGACACAAAACGACCGTTTGATGATGATTTGGTCATTAAATATGATTATGACGACACAAAACCACCGTTTAATAATACTTTTG